>NC_057804.1:35256981-35277174 GCF_018294505.1 Triticum aestivum | reverse complement strand
ATGTTTTCAGCTTACTTTATCGGGGCGCCCCTTGGGCTGCATTATCCCCAAGCCACCCGGGCCAGACCCGGTGGCATGTATCCCTCTCGCGTTTATTCAGGTCGTGCATTTGACCCATTGTGATCGTTGTTTGCTGCTTGGCACCCTTCTGTCTTCATGTCGACTGCTTGCATGTTAAAGGGGGGGTACCTGAGCATCGCGACTCATGGGCTCTTACTGGCTCTCCAGCCCTCACCCTCTGGCCTTGTCCACGGCATCGCGACCTGGCATACCAGCGACGGCTGAGCCCCGCTCGAGGGCCGGGACCCGAGGACGTAGAGCACCGACATCTAACCAAACCTATAGGGACATATCACAAGTAAAGGCCCAGAGCCAGGCGCAACCCGCCTTGAGGTAGGGCCCCGTGAGTCCCGCGCTGGCTCACGGGTGCCCAGATACACCTCGCCAGGCCCTACCGTGCCAGCCACGTGTCAGGGCGGGGCTGTATACGCCCCGGGGGCTCCTCCCGGAGGGGAGCCCCCTCCCACGCACCAGTGGAAGCACCATGCTCCGCGCTAGCTGACGACACTGCCGAGGAGCGGCTATGCCCGTACACATACGGAAGCACTATGCTCCGCGCTGGTGATAAACAACTGAGGGTGGCCCCCGGCTGCATCAACCTCAGGGAGCCCAGAGCTCAGTGTCCGGCCTCATCATAACGCCTCCCCATGGGAGTGCCGTGCAAGGGGCTGGGCACGGGGGCTGCGCCCGGGTCACGCCTAGGCACACGCCACCCAGCCAGGCCCCTTGGGCCTGGTTCGTCGCATGCCTCTCCCCGAGCGGAGCCAAGGTACGAAGGCCGTTTGAACGTCAAGGGGTACTCCTGAGCATCGCGACTCAGGAGCCTAACTGGTCGTGTATCCCTCACCCCTTAGTTCCGAAAGGCTAACGGTGGTTGAGGTATGCGCGGGGCCGGGCTCTGTCGACGTAGAACGGTAATCTCACCCATACATTTCACCTTCCTACTTGTTGTTCGTGCGTCAAGGGGGACCCCTGAGCATCGTGACTCAGGAGCCTAACTTGTCACGTAGCCCCTCACTCCTTGGTCCCGTCCTGGTTTCCGGTCGGGCCTAACGGCGGCTGAGGTATGCGCGGGGCCGGGCTCTGCCGACGTAGAACACAAGCAAGTAGGAAGGAAAAGCGCAAATCTCATGAAATTCAAAAGCAAATATTACAGTCCATAGAGTACTTTGGCAATGCCAAACACAAGTTTAAACGCCTCCACGAGGCAGAATGCATGTTGCAGGAAGTAAAAGCAGGACGGGAGCCGCGAAGGAGTCACTTTTTGGCGGCGCCATCGATGGTGACGGAGCTGCGCTGGGCGACCTCGCCTCGTGGAGCCACAGGACCGGCAGCGCCTCGCTTCGGCTTGGTGCTGAAGGCCCGGAACTTCACCAGCAGAGCCCATGGCGTGAACCCGAGGTGGAACAACATGCACTGTCGTGATCTGCCGATGGTGACAGCGCCTCTGGCGATGCTGCTCGGCGCCAGCACCTTCAGGGCCCTCAATCTGGGCGTACAAGGGCAGTGAGAACCCCGGCGGCGGCCGCTCAAACCACGGCATCGACACCTCCTGCCAAGCACCTCCATCCCCGTGGCAAGAGGCGAGCCGTTTCTTCGGAGGGAGCGGGACAGGACTCTCTCGGGGGGTGAGGGAGTCCTGGACTAGGGGGTGTCCGGATAGCCGAACTATCATCATCGGCCGGACTCCAAGACTATGAAGATACAAGATTGAAGACTTCATCCCGTGTCCGGATGGGACTTTCCTTGGCGTGGAAGGCAAGCTTGGCGATACGGATATGTAGATCTCCTACCATTGTAACCGACTCTGTGTAACCCTAGCCCTCTCCGGTGTCTATATAAACCGGATGGTTTTAGTCCGTAGGACAACAACAATAACAACAATCATACCATAGGCTAGCTTCTAGGGTTTAGCCTCCTTGATCTCGTGGTAGATCTACTCTTGTAATACCCACATCATCAATATCAATCAAGCAGGATGTAGGGTTTTACCTCCATCAAGAGGGCCCATACCTGGGTAAAACATCGTGTCCCTTGTCTCCTGTTACCATCCGCCTAGACGCACAGTTTGGGACCCCCTACCCGAGATCCGCCGGTTTTGACACCGACATTGGTGCTTTCATTGAGAGTTCCTCTGTGTCGTCACCGATAGGCTCGATGGCCCCTTCGATCATCAACAACGACGCGGTCCAGGGTGAGACTTTTCTCCCGGACAGATCTTCGTATTCGGCGGCTTTGCACTGCGGGTCAACTCGGTTGGCCATCTGGAGCAGATCGAAAGCTACGCCCCTGGCCGTCAGGTCAGATTTGGAAGTCTGAACTTCACGCTGACATCCGCGGAGACTTGATCTTCAATGGATTCGAGCCACAGCCGAGCGTGCCGCACTGTCACGATGGGCATGATTTAGCTGTGCTGCCGGACAGTGCCCTGGAGGCTGCACACGAGTCCGCTCCGACCTTTGATTCGGAGCCGGCTGTGCAGATCGAGGACGGGTGGTTAGACACCGCCTCGGGGGCTGCAACCTCTACAGCGATAGAGCCGAATACTGACTTTGTCCCTTCTGAAGCTCGTGACTCCAAGCTGTCGGACTCCTTGCTGGACTCCGAACCTCCCGTGCCCCCACCAATCGAATCCGATTGGGCGCCGATCATGGAGTTCGCCACCGCGGACATCTTTCAACACTCACCTTTTGGCGACGTTTTGAGCTTGCTAAAATATCTCTCGTTATCAGGAGAGCCCTGGCCGGACTGTGGTCAGGACGGTTGGGATGCGGACGACGAAGAAATTCAAGACCCACCCACCACCCACTTAGTAGCCGCTGTCGATGATCTAATCGACATGCTAGACTTCGACTCCGACGACATCGACGGTATGGACGACGATGCCGGAGATGACCAAGAACCAGCGCCTACTGGGCACTGGAAAGCCACCTCGTCATTCGACATATACATGGTGGATATCCCAAAGGATGGGAATGGCGAAGGAACAGTGGAGGAAGACCCCTCCAAGAAACAGCCCAAGCGCCGGCGTCAGCGGCGCCGCTCTAAATCCCGCCACAGCAAGAATGGCGATTCCGGCACCGAAGATAATAATAACCCAGACAGTGCCGAAGACAACCCCCTCCAGCTAGATTCAGCGCAGGAGCATGGGGATGCTAGCCCTCACAAGAGGGCGGCAGAGGAAGAGGTAGAGGAAGATATTTACATGCCTCCCTCTGGAGACGAGGCAAGCCTCGACGACGACGAATTTGTCGTGCCTGAGGATCCCGTCGAACAAGAGTGTTTCAAACGCAGGCTTATGGCCACGGCAAACAGCCTCAAGAAAAAGCAGCAACAGCTTAGAGCTGGTCAGGATCTGCTAGCCGACAGATGGACGGAAGTCCTGGCGGCCGAAGAGCATGAGCTCGAACGCCCCTCCAAAAGCTACCCCAAACGCAAGTTGCTCCCTCGATTAGAGGAGGAGGCATATAAACCTGCATCACCAGAGCACAATACGGCTGACCGGCCACCTCGTGGCCGCGACAGAGAGGCCTCTAGGCCCTTCACCAGAACCGTACCCCGGCACCGCTCGAACAGCACAAGGCCACAGGGGAATGCTCCGGACTTGCGAGATATATTGGAGGATAAGGCAAGACAATCAAGATCGATCTATGGATCGCGTGGGTGCCCCATGATACGTGACGACAACCGTTGCGCCGAACACAGTAAGTCCGGCCGGGCCGAACACAATAGGCAAAGCTCGTTGGAGCTTCGTCGCGATATAGCTCAATACAGAGGCGCCGCACACCCACTATGCTTCACAGACAAAGTAATGGATCATCAAATCCCCGAAGGGTTTAAACCACGTGAATATCGAATACTATGACGGCACAACAGACCCTGCGGTTTGGATCAAAGACTATCTCCTTCATATCCACATGGCCCGCGGTGACGATCTTCACGCCATCAAATACCTCCCACTCAAGCTTAAAGGACCAGCTCGGCATTGGCTTAACAGCTTGCCAGCAGAATCAATTGGATGTCGGGAGGACCTGGAAGCCGCATTCCTTGATAACTTCCAGGGCACGTATGTGCGACCACTAGACATTGACGACCTAAGCCACATAATTCAGCATCCAGACGAATCGGCCAGACAATTCTGGACATGAATCTTAACTAAGAAAAATCAAATCATCGACTGTCCGGATGCGGAGGCCCTCGCAGCCTTCAAACATAACATCCGCGACGAGTGGCTTGCCCGGCACCTGGGACAGGAAAAGCCGAAATCCATGGCAGCCCTCACATCACTCATGACCCGCTTTTGTGTGGGAGAGGACAGATGGCTAGCTCGCAGCAACAACCTTAGCAAAAATTCCGGCAGTCCGGATACCAAGGATCGCAATGGCAGGTCACGTCGCAACAAGAATAAACGCTGCATTAACGGCGACAATAATGAGGATACGGAAGTCAACGCCGGATTCAGAGGCTCGAAACCCGGTCAGCGGAAGAAGCCATTCAAAAGAACTACTACGGGTCCGTCCAATTTGGACCGAATACTCGATCGCTCGTGCCAGATACACGGCACCCCCAAAAAGCCAGCCAACCACACCAACAGGGACTGTTGGGTATTCCAGCAGGCAGGCAAGCTAATTGCCGAAAACAATGACAAGGGGTTGCATAGCGATGACGAAGAAGAGACCCGACCGCCGAACAACAGAGGACAGAAGGGTTTTCCCCCACAAGTGCGGACGGTGAATATGATATACGCAACCCACATACCCAAGAGGGAGCGAAGCGTGCACTCAGGGACGTATACGCGATGGAGCCAGTCGCCCCGAAGTTCAACCCATGGTCCTCCTGCCCGATCACTTTTGATCGAAGGGACCACCCCACCAGCATCCGCCATGGTGGATTCGCCGCATTGGTTTTAGACCCAATCGTCGATGGATTTCACCTCACCAGAGTTCTGATGGACGGCGGCAGCAGCCTGAACCTGCTTTATCAGGACACAGTGTGCAATATGGGCATAGACCCCTCAAGGATTAAACCCACAAAGACAACCTTCAAAGGCGTCATACCAGGTGTAGAGGCCAATTGTACGGGCTCAGTCACACTGGAAGTGGTCTTCGGATCACCGGATAACTTCCGAAGCGAGGAGTTAATCTTTGACATAGTTCTGTTCCGCAGCGGCTATCATGCTCTGCTCGGACGGACCGCGTTTGCAAAGTTCAACACGGTGCCGCACTACGCATACCTCAAGCTCAAGATGTCAGGCCCTCGAGGAGTCATCACGGTCAACGGAAACACCGAGCGCTCCCTCCGAACGAAGGAACATATAGCGGCTCTCGCGGTAGAAGTACAATGCAGCCTCTTAAGGAAATTCTCGAGTCCAGCCGTTAAGCGACCGGACACGGCCAAACGCGCCCGAAGTAACCTACAACAAGACCACCTGGCGTGTTCCGAGCACGCGTAGCAATGCGACCCCAACCCCAGCCCTCGCAAGATCGCAAGACTGGTCCTTCGCGTACATCATTACGCTCTGGAGATACCAAGGGCATAGGGGAAGGAGCACGACCACGACAGGCCCAGAATGCGGCTCAACCACATCAGGGGCTCCCAAGTGTGTCATTTCTTTTTTCTTTTCTTACCCACAGGACTCCGTTTACCAGAGGCCCTGTCCGGCAGTAGACCGGCCGAACTCACGATGCAACAGCCAGGGAAGGAGAAAGGCCGCGACGAATATCCAGGTGGTCTCCCTTACAAGCATTAAATCTGTTTTATACACCACTCCGCAGCCTACCCCTGGAGGGGGACATGTTTAATAGTCACGTCCCTTGCTTATCGCACTATTTGTATCGTTCTGCATTCATAGCAGTACTTCTTGAATAAAACAATGCAGCACCTTTTTGCTTATAATTGCATTTCTTTCTTATACATATGTTCATTTGCGACATGTTGCATCCGTACACTTTGGTACGGCTAAAAACACCAGGGGCTTATGTTCCCCACATCATGGTGTGATAAGTCCGAACACTTTCACAAGTGCGGCACTCCGAACTTATAGCATTATATGCATCAGCTCTGAATCATGTCTTGGGTTAATAGTTGGGTTTGCCCGGCTCCCATGTTTTGGTACCTTACGTTCCGTTGTATCGGCTAAGGTAGCACTGGGAGAACCACTGCGATTGCGCCCCAGTTGAGCTGGGTTAACACCTCAGTGGAGAAAGCTAAAACTGACCGTCATGATGAGGCGAGAGCCGGTCGCTGTTCGAGAGGTTTTTTCGAGTCCCTAAAGACTTATGTTGCTTAGAGCGAGGAACCGGCTTTGTCCGGCCCAGGCGTGGATAGCGCCCTGAATTCGGTCTTCCGAACACTAGGGGCTTCGCCGAAATTTAAAATTATAGAATTCTATGGCTAAGTGAGAGTGTTCAAGAATTATAAGACCGGTTGCCTAGTTCGTTGTGTTGAGCGCCTCCCTAGATGGACCCAAATATGGGAACAAGAGTGCTCAAATTTATACCGAACACCCCAGCACTCGTGGCATGGGGGCTGAAGCCGACGACTTGCCATCTCTCAGATTTGATAAACAGCTGCACAGAAGGTAATATTTTAAATCAACAAGCATTGCTTAGCGCATATGAACAAAGTTTTCTGCGCACGGGATAACAAAATGCGAGTTTACTCAAATATTACATTATTGGAGCACTCACCCGCAATAGTGCGGGCACCCTTTAGGACACTCTTGTAATACATCTCGGGCGTGCGATACTCCTTGCCCGGCGGTGGCGCGTCCGTCACAAGCTTCTTAGCATCCATCTTGCCCTAGTGCACCTTAGCACGGGCAAGGGCCCGATGGGCACCTTCGATACAGGCGGATCGCTTGATGACCTCAACCCATGGACACGCATCCACCAGCCGCCGCACCAGGCCGAAGTAGCTCCCAGGCATGGCCTCATTGGGCCACAGCCGAACTATGAGGCCCTTCATGGCCTGTTCGGCCACCTTGTGGAGCTCGACCAGCTGCTTCAGCTGGTCGCTAAGGGGAACCGGATGTCCGGCCTCAACATACTAAGACCAAAAGACCTTCTCCGTCGAGCTCCCCTCCTCGGCCCTGTAGAAAGCGGCAGCATCGGACACGCTGCGGGGCAGATCTGCGAACACTCCTGGAGAGCTCCGAATTCGGGTAAGTAACACGTAATCCACATCCACATGCTTGCTTTGCATGAAAAATGCCTTACCCGACGCTATTTTCTTCAACGCCTCGATTTCCTGGAGGGCCTTGTAGGCTTCGGCCTTAGCGGCTTTGGCACTCTCAAGAGCCGATGCAAGCTCGGACTCTCGAGTCTTCGAGTCACGCTCCAGGCTCTCATGTTTTTTCACGAGATCCTGGAGCTCTTGTTGTACCTCCGCCACCCGCGCCTCCTGCTTCTCTCACTCGGTGCGCTCCGCGGCCGCATTACGATTAGCCACGGACACTGCCTCCTTTAGGGTCGCCACCTCGTTTGTGGCCCCTGCAATACCCACGTTATCCTTGTCATTCTTTTTGCAACAAAATCCTTTTCTGTAAGGTACAACTTTAATAAGGTGCTACTCACATTCTTTGTCCTCGAGTTGCTTCTTGGCACGGCCGAGCTTGTTCTCGGACCGCTCGAAGTTTTGCTTCAAAGCATTGACCTCTGCAGTCAGTGCAGCAGAGGTTAGCAGGGTAGCCTGCAATCCCATATCGACATACTTTTTATGACTCCTGCATATATCTTTTTAGATCCTCAGTCCGGCTTTTCTTTCCGAACACCGAACCGAGCATCAGGGGCTACTGTCTATGAGGTACTATTTTACATACATTAATGTTTTTACCTCAAAGCCTGATAAAAGGCTGCTGCAGGCTTCGGTCAGCCCGCTTTTGGTGAGCTGGACCGTCTGAATCACCACACTCATGATAGTGCGGTGTTCCTCCTTGATGGAAGCGCCGTTGAGCACCTCCAGCAAGTTATCCGGCGCCTCCGGTTGGACGGAGGCCGCTGGTGCCACGGTCTTGCCCTTCTTGCAAAGGGGCCGCCCGCCGGACTTCGGAACCACTACAGGTTCCAGTGCGGAGTCCGGCACGAAGTCCGGGAGGTCGCCCTGTGCTACCTCTGGGTCCTCCTCCTCCAGATGGGTCCCTCCCTGGGATCCCACCTCGACATCGTCAGCGTCGCGGGGAGAAGAGGCGGTTGGAAGTGAAATGTTGTTCACATCCGACGAACCCAAGGACCCGCTCGACGAAGCGGGAAGATCGCCCTTGGGCGGACTGCAGGGTTGTATGCGGCGTTAGAAAGACACCTAGTGGCAAAAAGAAAAATCATGAAGTCATTCGGGAGTACGGATACTTACGATCTCGCCAGGGGCTTGGCCCTCGGAGGCCAATCCTCGTTGTCGTCACCGGCGTTGGCAGAACAGTCCGGGGGAAGAGTTCTTCCCTTCTTGGACCCTTCGGCTTCCCTCGTTGGGGAGGCCCTCCTTTTCTTCCCTCCCCCCGCTGGGGGAGAGGCCCTTTTCTTCTTCTCCTCGTCCTCGGGGGAGGAGTCTGCCTCGGAGTCATCGGACACCTCAAAACGGGAACTCTTTTGAGTACCCATGGCCTCCTTCTTGGCCTTCTTCTCCGGCTCCACATGGGATGCCAGAACCAGCAGCCCCGCCAGATGGGCATCCACTGGGTCTTCTGGCAAGGGGGCCGGACAGTTAGTCTTCTCGGCCTTCTTCAGCCCGTCCTGTCAAAGGAAAGGGAGTTTAGATCCCGCATAGAGTCAAACTATGAAAAACAAGTATCCCATAAAGGGTAAAATCATTTACCTCGTCAGCCTGACGCTGCGAGCGGAATCCGTGATCTTCAGTAGCGGATGCGGGGGCCTCGGTGCCCTTAAAAAGCACCTTCCAGGCATCTTTGTACCTAGTGTCGAAGAGCCCGCTCAAGGTTCGGTGCTGAGCCAGATCGAACTCCCACAGTTTAAAGGCCCGTTGTTGGCACGGGAGGATCCGACGAATGAGCATGACCTGGACTACGTTGACAAGCTTGAGCTTCTTGTCCACCAGCTTTTGGATACTGGCTTGGAGTCCGGTCAGCTCCTTCGAATTGCCCCAAGTCAAGCCACTCTCCTTCCAAGAGGTGAGCCGTGTGGGGATGCCAGATCTGAATTCGGGGGCCACTGCCCATTTAGGGTCACGCGGCTCGGTGATGTAGAACCACCCCGATTGCCACCTCTTGATGGTTTCCACGAAGGCGCCCTCGAGCCAAGTAACATTGGGTATCTTTCCCACCATGGCGCCTCCGCATTCCGCTTGGTTCTCCTTCACGACCTTCGGCTTGACATTGAAGATCTTGAGCCACAAGCCGAAGTGGGGCTGGATGCAGAGGAAAGCCTCGCACACGAAGATAAACGCCGAGATGTTGAGGATGAAATTCGGGGCCAGATCATGGAAATCCAGGCCGTAGTAGAACATGAGCCCCCGGACAAAGGGATGAAGTGGGAAGCCCAGTCCGCGGAGGAAATGGGGAAGGAATACCACCCTCTCATGGGGCCTTGGGGTGGGGATAAGCTGCCCCTTGTTGGGGAGCCGGTGCGCGATGTCGCTGGACAGGTATCCGGCGCCGCGCAGCCTCTCGATGTGCCCCTCCGTAACGGAGGAGGCCATCCACTTGCCTCCCGCTCCGGACATGGCTGGAGAAGGTCGAGGCGAGATGTGCGGACTTGGGCGCTGGAGCTCGAGTGCACAGAGATGGATAAGCGAAGGAGGAAGAAGGCGCAGGTAAAGGGGTGGATCCTTATCCCATTATATATGGGCAGACGAAACTATGCGTCCCCACCGGCCTGGTAAAACTCGCTTTTCTCCCAAGCGCCGCAATCAATGGCGTGGTTGGGTTACCCACGTCCGTATTGATGAGAATCCCGGAATAAGGGGAGCATGATCTCTGCTTCGACAAGACGTGCCAAGGAAACCGCTTCGCTAAACACGCTGAGGCGGTATAATAAAAACGATTCAAGTAAAGGCTTGGTTGTGGTGTGACGTCGCGCCACGAAATACGTCAGCAGATTGAACTTGTGTAAAAATTATTCTCTCTACGGTGGAATGTGGAATTTATTTTGCAGAGCCGGACACTATCCTCGTGTTCACAATCTTCTACAAATTATTCGGAGAAGGAACCCGCCTTGCAATGCCGAAGACAATATGCGCGCCGGACTCGTCGTCATTGAAGCCTGGTTCAAGGGCTACTGAGGGAGTCCTATACTAGGGGTGTCCGGATAGCCGAACTATCATCATCGACCGGACTCCAAGACTATGAAGATACAAGATTGAAGACTTCGTCCCGTGTCCGGATGGGACTTTCCTTGGCGTGGAAGGCAAGCTTGGCGATACGGATATGTAGATCTCCTACCATTGTAACCGACTCTGTGTAACCCTATCCCTCTCCGGTGTCTATATAAACCGGATGGTTTTAGTCCGTAGGACAACAACAATAACAACAATCATACCATAGGCTAGCTTCTAGGGTTTAGCCTCCTTGATCTCGTGGTAGATCTACTCTTGTAATACCCACATCATCAATATCAATCAAGCAGGACGTAGGGTTTTACCTCCATCAAGAGGGCCCAAACCTGGGTAAAACATCGTGTCCCTTGTCTCCTGTTACCATCCGCCTAGACGCACAGTTCGGGACCCCCTACTCGAGATCCGCCGGTTTTGACACCGACAGGGGGCCTTCCCTTTCTCTTCGGCAGAAAACCGACGGATCGGTGCCATTGGCGAAGGGAGGGGCAAGGATGAAGAGGAAGACGAAGAGTAGCGGAAGAGATGGGTCAGTGTCGGTGTCAAAACCGGCGGATCTCGGGTAGGGGGTCCCAAGCAGTGCGTCTTAGGATCAATGGTAATAGGAGGCAAGGGACACGATGTTTTACCCAGGTTCAGGCCCTCTCGATGGAGGTAAAACCCTACGTCCTGCTTGATTAATATTGATGATATGGGTAGTACAAGAGTAGATCTACCACGAGATCGTAGAGGCTAAACCCTAAAAGCTAGCCTATGGTATGATTGTTGTTGTATATGTCTATCGACTAGCCTGGCCCCGGTTTATATAATGCACCAGAGGCCTAGGATAACAAGAGTCCTAGCCGAATACGCCGGTGGGGGAGGAGTCCTTGTCTTGATCGCCAAGTCTTGTTGATTCTTCCTTGTATGCGGCAGCTGTCCGGACTGGCCCATGAGTATATGGCCATGGGGGTCCTCGGCCCAATCCAACTGATCGGGAGACGACGCATTGAGTACCCCCTAGTCCAGGACACCGTTAGTAGCCCCCTGAACCGGTCTTCAAGTTAGGGACGCTCCTCGATTCTTCCGAACTGTTCTTCATCTTCGGTTGCCGATCTTGAAAACTGGTTCAACAAATCTTCTCATCTTCTATCTTGAGGATCGCCGAAATGCATTCGACGAGTTTACGCGTTGGGTATCCGAGGAGCCCCTTTAAGTTTATGGCCTTTATCAATGCCTTGTTATTTTTATGCCATGCCTCAGGTTTGAAGTTGTTCCCGGGTGGCAACGTCTTCTTGCGTCCGAGCTCCAAAGCCGGACTGCATTCGAGGTATTTTTTGCAGCCGAGCACCAATGTCGGACTGCTTCCCAGCTCTAACGCCGGACTATGTATCCGAGCTCCAACGCCGGACTGTATCCGAGCTCCAACGCCGGACTATGTATCCGAGCTCCAACACCGGACTTTATCCGAGGTGTCATAAATCACCTTGGTTCAAAGAAGTTTGAAGGAGTTTAACCGAGCTTAATGCTGGAAATGCCCTCTAAGGAGCCAGCCACTTGCATCTGAGCTATATGTCGAACTGCTTCCGAGGTGGTTAAGCACCTCGGTCATGGGCTGATTTTTGGTCAATGTTTTTTATTGATGTAATTTATTCTCTGACAAGATATATAGCCAGTAGCCCTCAAGGTATGTATCGGTCTAAAACCTGAGATGCACCTGAAGGATGACATAAGACCGCTGATCCCCGTAGCCGCTGAGACTCAGGTTGATTTGCAAAATCGGTCTGAGGATCAAGTCCTAGCTTGGCAGAATACTTCGGGACACAAAAAGCGGCGTGCTCAGTCCTCGAGACTCGGGTTGGGTGCGGCCGACCAACCTGAGGATCAAAATCTCCTCGGAAACTGTATTGCACTTAAGATTTTCTGCATAGAACAAGCAATGTAGTAGCCCCCGAGACACTGGTCGGGTGGCAACACCAGATCAGGGGATCAATGTGCCCCTTTAATATTTGTAAATAATAAGCCCGAAGCCCAGTAGCCCCCGAGCCTTAATGCGGGCACGGGTGGCCGAATTAAGGATCAATATCCATAGTAAAATCACAAATTATGTGTAATGACTCAATGTATCCAAGTACTTTATGTCATTAATGCTCGGATCCGCATTGTACAAAACTTTGTTGACCGACCATGGGCTTCAACCTCCTCGGCCGGTAGCCAAGGAGTGTTTGTCCTACTTTATAAAGCCTTTATGAGGGCAAAGATTTATGACAAACAAGGCAATCTGGTCATACGGCTTTCTAAACAAAGGTACGCAGAGAGATATGTTATATTGCTATTTAACAGAAGAAATGTCTTCCAAAGAAAATAGTCCCGCTATCGGTTCCTTTCTTTGGGTTGTCATGCTAAACATGATCATGAAACCTCAGCTCCAATGTAAGAGCAAAAGATCGAGGATTTAGTTTGGGAGGCCAGTTAATAGCCCCCGGTGGTGTTCGGCGACAGTCGAGGTCAAGCCGGAAACACTTCGGCCAATGTTATGAATGGCCCGTCATTTAATATAGTCATCGGATCGCTGACCAGTTTACACCTATTGTGATAGTCAGTTTTCGGCTTTCTCCACTGAGGTGCTTGACCATGCGAGCTAGAAGCACAATCCAGTGGTTCTCCCTTTGCACACCTAGCCGAACAAAGCGGAACGTAGGAGGCAAGTGCGGGAGTCGGGCAACCCAACTATTGACCGAAGACACAATTCGAAGCCGATGCATATATAGCAATATCCGAGAATGTTTTTGCCGAATCTCTAAAGGTTTCCGGCGTTGCACTGCGAGACTTGTGCTGAAAACACACAAATAATTAAAAATGCCAAAAGCTTGGAAAACCAAAAACGTCAGTAAAAACATGACGTCCGAACAAGATCAAGTGTTCGGTGCCAATCCGAAAATTGGACTTTAGAAAAAAGTGCTTCTGTCGTGCTTTAACTTTGCAACGACTAAGAAGAAAAACACTTAGTATGAAACGGCTCAAATAAACATAAGAGCCCCCAAGCGACTTGGGTAAAAGTTGACTATAAAATGTAAGGTGACATGTAGAATGCCTTCTAGCCGGATTGTAGATCGTTTGTCGTAGCGGACCATTTCGCTTCAACCTCTGGACCCAATAGTCCGGAGTGTGTCCGAATACCCTCGCGGTTATAAAAACCGGGGCATGCGTGGAGACCAGGCGTAGGGGTCATTAGTGCTTTATCAGACAAGTGCCCAACTAGTTATGTTATATTACATGGTTAGTAAGAAACATCTTCCAGGGAGAATAGTTCCGTTAGGGGTTCCTTTCCCTGGGAGGCATGCCCTAAAGTGCATGTCCGGACTGCGAAAAGAGCAGAAAAACATCTGGGGGCAGGTAAATAAATAGGTAAAAAATCATCTTTTAGTTCACCGACCGAGTATTCCCTTAAGAACGCTAGCTTTCGGCTTCATCCAGTCTGAGGTACACATCCGGCTGACCGGGCAGTAACAATCGCAGAGGTGCTCCCTTTACCACCTAGCCGAACAATCGGGAATGTAGGGGTAAGCACAGGAGCCAGGCAACCCAGCTTGGCCAAAACTTAAGTCATATCGATGCATATAATGGTGAATAAAAGGTACATGCGGAAGTGTGACACATGTGTTGGGCATAAAGCCCGTATTAATAAGCTTCTGTTAAAGAAGCCCCCAGGTATAATGAGCGCGGGTAGCGCGTCAAGTGTGTGCGAACAAAGTTTCGACAAGGAAAATTTTTACAAGCAACTTTTTTACAAAAAAGTATAATTCTTGGTCGAACCGAACACAAGTTAGAAATTTAAAACTTTGAGCATGAAGGCAACTTAGCTGGTTAATGTGTTCGGTATTGACGACGCGGTCCGAGCTTGATGCGGGACAAGGTTCCATCCCCCAAGCCGGTCCCGAGGTGGCGGAGCAAGGAGCTCGGCACTCCGAAGTGGTGACATAGCACGGTCAATGCAGGACGGCAGAGTGATGCCGAAGTCCCCGGCATGGGGTAATGAAGTGTTGACGAAGCCCCCCGTCCAGCCGAGGTGACGTCAAAGGATATAGTCCGGATGGATCATTTTCCTGTGCATAAAAAATAGTGCAGACCGGGGATAATAATAATAATAGGAATTAAAAAAATGTTGCATAATAAATAATTTATGCAAAGTGAGTAGTAAAAGAAATATGGCCTGGCGCCGACGTCGATGTCGATGCAGGTCGTCGGCGTAATGCAATAAAGGCGTGGCAAAGCCTGGATTCACAGGTCGGTCCGAGTTCCGGATGCGGCGTTCGCCGAACTGTGTACGGAAACTGACCGAACCATCATGCGACCGTCGATAATGCGGCCACCATTTGATAGACCTGTGTACATATGCTGGACTAACCAGAGTAATAATTCCTTGGGAAAAATTTAACCCAAACAAGCAAAAAGAAATACTAGGATTAATAGCACCTGGTTTATTTGTTGTAGCAATCCGAAGGAAGGTGATTCCCAAAATTGGGACTCGATCCGCGCACCCATGCCTGGTCGGCTAGTGACGCCGAAGTGTCCGGCGTAGGTTGATGAAGAGATGGCGAAACCCCCGGTCCAGCCGAGATGTCGAAGTAGGTCGGCGTGATGGACACCAGCTTGAAGAAGCAATAGTGCAGCCCTGCCGATGCAGGTCGTGACGTGGTCGATGCCGGCTTGATGAAGCGACCGTGCGGCGATGCCGGTATGCCCGCTCCGTGTAATCCGTGGGGCGGCGATATTGGTGATGATTTATCTTTCGCGGTATCGGACTCTTGTTCGGCTTGCCAAGATGATGATCCGAAGAAGTTGTGCTTGGCTCAACAAAGTGATGACGTGTCTAGCGCAGGTCGGCAGCCGTGGAGCAATATTGCCGGACTGGTTTGACACCAGCATGATGTTGAAGATCATGTTCAAAAGATCTTAAAGTTAGTGGGATGTGTTCGGGAACAAAACACAATACCCCATACAAAACTTCCTTCAAAAAGGATGTCCGAAATCCCGTTCATAAAAAAGACGAACTCGGGTCGGATTCGTTTTCGCGCAGAAAACATATCCAAAAAGTGATGCACTAATCGGAAGTTTCCCGAAGTTTGTACGGTCGGATCGAGCTGAATTTTTTGGCAGGTGGTAGATAAGGGAATTCCGCAGCAAATCAACGGTTGGATCCTCCAAAGGACATCCGAGCTAGACGCTGGATACCACGCCCTAAACTCGTCCGGATTCTCATCCAGATTCAACAGGGCTCCGGTATATCAGAGATTGCTGGAGATTCCTCCATCGGAACTCGACGAAATTTTTACAGGGTTGTTGTAGACTTAATTTCGCATAATTCCACCGAAGTAATCATTTAGGCGACACTCGAGGAGGCGGTGGCGGCGGATACAAGTTTTATGTCCAGAAAAACAGCACGGTCGCCTGAGGGCAATGTTGACGTTGAGCCCCCGAGCTCCATGGATGACTCCTCCATGATCTTGATAGAGATCGGAGTTGGTTTTGATGAAGGCCTTCATCCGAACATGACGATCGGAGGTAGGGCGCAGTCCTCGGTCAAGCCAAAGTAACCAGTCGAGCTGGTGACGAAGAAGCCGACGTCGCAGTTGACCTACAGACGAGCCATTGATCCTTTCGCCGATCACACAGCGGAACTCTCAATGAAAGCACCAATGTCGGTGTCAAAACCGGCGGATCTCGGGTAGGGGGTCCCAAGCAGTGCGTCTTAGGATCAATGGTAACAAGAGGCAAGGGACACGATGTTTTACCCAGGTTCGGGCCCTCTCGATGGAGGTAAAACCCTATGTCCTGCTTGATTAATATTGATGATATGGGTAGTACAAGAGTAGATCTACCACGAGATCGTAGAGGCTAAACCCTAAAAGCTAGCCTATGGTATGATTGTTGTTGTATATGTCTATCGACTAGCATGGCCCCGGTTTATATAATGCACCAGAGGCCTAGGATAACAAGAGTCCTAGCCGAATACGCCGGTGGGGGAGGAGTCCTTGTCTTGATCGCCAAGTCTTGTTGATTCTTCCTTGTATGCGGCAGCTGTCCGGACTGGCCCATGAGTATACGGCCATGGGGGTCCTCGGCCCAATCCAACTGATCGGAAGACGACGCGTTGAGTACCCCCTAGTCCAGGACACTGTCAGTCGGAAAGGCTCTCGCCATTCCGTACATATGGCCGAGGGAGGCCAACCGTTGACCTCCACAATCACAGGTAATTATGACCCGTTTTGCATGCAGGGACTTGTCAAATCATGCAGTTGCCAAGGCATCGTGGGGGAGCCAGGACGCCCACGTCCAATCACTCGCCACGCGGCGCCCAAGGCCGCAGGCTATTGGGGCCCCCGACTCTTCACACTTGCCTCTTCGCTTCTCTACTAAGCCAAGTCCAAGCACGCCTTGGGCCCGGGGGCTACTGTCGGCGTTCTGGGAACGGGGGTACCCAGACTTGCCTGCCTGCGGCCTACGCGTGGCTCAAGGAGTGGCCCAGTGCGGCCCATCTTCATCAACGCAAGCTCAAAACCCTCACGAGGGGCCAAGCCTCGCGGGCGGACGACGGGAGGCTTCCTCAGGCACGGCCTCGTTAGGCTGGCTCACGAGGAGGCGGAGAGATCAAGGCGGGGTACCTCACGAGGTGCCCATGACGCAAGCCATGACGACCAAGGCGCAGGCGGGCGCTAGGCGGGCGTCGGCCTGCCCAGAGTCCTTGTTTCCCCTTTGGTGCAAAGGGGGCAAGCGCATGCAAGGGTACCAAGCAAAGGCAACCGTTTTGGTGCAACAAGACCAAGACCAGCAGGACGGCAGAACGGAGGTCATCGTGGAGCCCAAGCTAGCGTCATCGTCAGGGCCTTTGGCAGGCGAGGACCAACTTTAGTCAGGATAAGTGTACTAGATGTTCCCCTTCAAATTGGCCAATTGTTGGCGCCCTTCCCGCTCAATATTTGGGAAGAGGCCCGGGGCCTTCGCCTATAAATAGGACTAGCTACCCACAGGGTAGAGGGATCGCGACCCGATCAGATCGAGAAATCAACCAGAGAGAGAGAGAGAGAGGTGACTGAACCCTCCTAGCAGTTCATCATCCCAACCAAGAACAGACCCTCGCGAGGCTGTTCTTCCCCTGTACTGTCGTTCATCAGCCCTAGAGGCAATCCACACACCACACACTTGAGTAGGGTATTACACCACAATGGTGGCCTGAACCAGTATAAATCTTGTGTCCCTTGTGTTGTTCTTCGCGTAGTTTAGATCCTAGCGAGGCGGTGAAACATGGGTAGGCTGAGGGTGTGATTTCCGCGCGCACCCCAGTGTTCGAACCTCAAGGGTCTGCCGGAACCCGAATCCGACAGTTGGGGGACAATGCAAATGAGAATGAGCAGGTCTAGATTTCCTGTGCTCACATAGGAAAATGTCGCCGAGGAGATAAAAAATGGGACAAATGCAGACATGCTGCCTGAGTGTTTGCCGCTCTCGGCAGCCACATCTTCCTCGCCACTTTATGCCCCTGCTGTCCCTATGCCCAATCACTACCATTAATGTAAAATCACATGAAGCATTAAGCAATGCCACCTAATATCACTATAAGTAATGGTCTAGTGCCATCGATAAATTGAAGCAATGCCACCACCATTTTATGAAGTGCTTCTGTCTTGCTTTATTTCCCATGAATTGTGTTTTGCAGTTACACATAAATATCACACCGCTAACATTGCTTCATCCCAGTGGAACTGCACAAATTTGATTGCACATTTACTGACCATGTGCTACTCTCATGATAGTAATACTAATGCTATTGTTCTGCATGTTAATCTAGTGGCAGTGTTGATGTGATGTGATGCTACTTACTTAAGGACACTTCATACTGTCAATCTAGTGCCAATTATAACACAATAGATGCTACTGTTAATCATATGCCACTGCAAATATTTGTCACTATTTAAATAACCGTATTTCGTATTTGCGCAAACAGGGATGTCTGTCTCCATATCGTTTCGGGATCTGTCTCCGTATCGTTTCTATCCGCGCAATCAAAAGCACACACCTCAGTTTTAGTAGAGCTGTGCAAAATGAGATGGCTATCCCTCGTTGTCATCGTCTAACCACCCGTCTTCCAGGTATTCCTACATTGGTATTTACTAGGTAGAATGACCAACGCAATCTAAAAGAAGTTGATTCGTACATTTTACTTCCTGATTGCAGTGTAGGGACGAGCGAAAACAACTGCATCCTAGTCCGGAATGCACTTTCTACCAGTTCATCCATGGACCGAGGACTAGTTGGCACGGCTGCACGACAGTTTTTTGGACAGGTGCCCAGACAAGAGGCATTGTGGTCTGCTTATTTGTGCAAATAGCGATGCTCAAATTTAGTGGAATGCACAAGAATTTCACCTGGTCAGTACACTTCATGGTTCAATTCAGCATTCTAGATGAGACCACAATTATAATTGTTTTTTCTAGAATGAGAAAACCTAACCATGTATGGTGGCAACAAGAAAAAGCTAGCGTGAACTCCAGGGAATTTAAGCCTGCCGGGAGGCCCTTTACTCAGAGAAGCCTTGCTTGTTTTTTCCTGATTTGTGAACCTTCTCACAACTTTGTCTTTTGCTGTGAACTAGTATATGTTTGTTATGTACTATGAATCATTGAGATGTATAAAGTTGCTTAACTTATGCTTTTCAAGTTTTTTATGAAGACGAGTTTAATGTGAGTGTTCCACATGAGTGTTGGACTAGCGTGTGAACGTTTGGAATTTACATTGTGGCCTCAGTTAACTGTATGAACCACTGTAACAAGATACATAGTTTCTTATATGTCAGACATCAGATTGTTGATTGTTAGCTGGTCGATAGCCTAGTGTTGAAGCGAGCTAAGCCAATGTGTCGTGTTTTGCACAACTGCTTACAACTGGGGTAGCACCAACAGTGTTTACAAGCACTTATGTATACGTCGGTGAACAGTTCTTGAACGAGTGCTCTATTTCATCAAAACACACACTGCTCGTATGATAAACTGTGACAACTTATGTCTTACCATGCCATATTCATGAAAAAACTAGTGAGGACGCATCTGTTTCGGCAACAATTACGATGGTTCTCACATGATTCACGGGCACACAAAAGTAGCAACAGTTCCCATACACAGATTCAAACAAAGTACTAGCCCAGAGGGCTCGATAACAGGCAAGGTTCGGATAATTAGACACAATCCAAACTACTATTAAACACTAGCTGGGGCAACTATTTCATGCCTCGGTCTAATTTGGGCTAGAAACAAGATGGACCTTGCCATGAACATCATCGAGGACGTCCCACAACAGCTCAATCCTGTGAACCTTCATGAAGACAACCTTATGGCCTTGCCACTGATAAACTTGTTTGTGGAGGCATGCCATGTTATCTTCCTGCGTAAGCTTGACAAGAACAGTATGCCTCACAAACAAAGGAGTAGCTTCGACCTTCTTGTGCTTCAGTACACCCTGGACAACACGCCCGACAACAGTGAGGCTGGAATACAACTCTTCATTTGTATAACCGCAAATGGCTTCCAGCATCCAACAGGCTAAGAACTATGTTTTCCCAGTGCGTATATTCAGGTCATCCGCCTCATAGTGAGTGACATGTACAAGCACACAATCCTTGTCTGCATCAGGGCTCTAATTGAAACAGAAACAAATTCTGAATTACTTTCCAGTATAAGAAACACAAGTTATTTAAACCACTATGTATAGCATGGCATCGAAGCTAATAAAATTTTGCATTATTCATCACCACATACTTAGATGAAAAACCACAATCGAGATGGCAAAGAAGAAAATCACCTTGGGCAGCTCAGCGGG
>NC_057804.1:35153902-35256734 GCF_018294505.1 Triticum aestivum | reverse complement strand
CTGCAGTACCACGGGGGCTGTGACCTCAAATATGGCGTTGACCATCTCAGTAGTGGCCGTGAGCGTATCTGGGGTCAGCTTGGTGGTTGCCTCCATCTTCTTGTAACTCTCTGTCTCGTGGGGATCAGCCTCCCGCGTCTGCTCCAATATCGGTAGATCTTTGCCTGGTTCTCCTTGGTCCATCATGAAACTGACGAATACTAGGAGACCACTAAAAGGAAAACACAATCTCAATGACAATGAAACAAAAAAGAGAGTGAGGATCAGTTACTACTTTGCAAAAGTTCTTTTTTCTTCTCTGAACGAAAATATACCAACATCACGGATCCGCTTACCTTCCCTTCGTTGGGAGAGAAGAGCAGTGGCAGATGCGAGTGTTGCCTTTCTTGAAGCCAGTGAGGGAGAAGGGGGTTCAGCGAAGAGTGAAATGATGGTTGCTTCGTCCGTCAAACTTAGACTGTGGGGAGGTGGGGTTTTGTGATACGACGGCTTGTTACTGCGCGCTACGACTAGGGTGACTCTCCGCCTGCATACTGCCTTCTAATTTGGTGGATGGCATTTGGGCCCGCGCGCTGCATGGCCCGCATGTCGGTCAACAAAAGTATAACGGCATTCAGTAGAGGGAGACGTTTCAATGACCTAGGAGGAGCCAGAAGCAGTCTTGTATCCACTGTACTAATAGTAATTGTTTTTCTGGGTAGCTGTAGAGTGTCTCCACTATACTAGTAGTAATTGTTTCTCTGGGCCCAAGACAAAACAGCCCATCCACCCTAGTAAATAGTAAAATCAATTCAAAACCCCATATATTTACTAAATGAGAGGCGCTACCCACACCCAGCACACCGCCCCCCAAAAAAACCCTGGGTGCTCTTCTTCCTCCTCACTCCCACCCACCTCACGTCAGCTCGCTCCACTCGTACCCCCAAATTCCTCACCTCACTCCTACAGAAAACCCCAGCTCCCCTTCTTCCTCACTACTACAGAAAACCCCCAGCTCCCCTTCTTCTTCACTCGCACTACAACTAGGCTCATCATTCGTTACTCTGCTCAAATCCGTGAGCACGACGCGACGCCCTCGAGGAAAATGGATTCGGCTGACCCCAGCGCCAAGAAGATGAGGCTCCCACCGGTGGCGACGCCTGTTGTAGATCCCGCACCCGGCAGCACGGGGAGAAGCGGCAACCCCGCCCCCACCGGATCCCAAGAACCCGTAGAATCTCAGGTGGACCGCATCAGCGATTTCCCGGACGCCGTCCTTGGGGAGATCATCTCGCTTCTCCCCACCAAGGATTACTGCCGCACCCAAGTCCTCTCAATTTGGTGGCGCCCTCTATGGTGCACCGTGCCCCTTAGTCTCGACTGTCGTAGCTATCTCTCTTCAATGATTTTGAAATCCCCAGAGCCATCATATCCTCCCACCAGGGCTCCGTTTAAAGCCTATACATACCGTCATGCTACCTGAGCAGGCATACCATGCCCTACACGGTGGATGCCTGGCTGAAATCCCCTGAATTCACAGAACTATAGCTGCTTGAGTTCTACTATTCCCATGGAAATCACATACCACATACCGAACGCCATGTACTTGTGCCCTCAGCACCGATGTCCATCTCGCGGTTTTCCTCCTCTCTCCACACCGCTACCTTTGCATTGTGATACCTACCAGACAATCTGGTACTAAACCTTCAACTCCCATTTCTCAAGAAACTTTCACTTGTGCGGGTTCGTATATCCGAGGCCTCATTGCACAACATCATCCACTCCAGTTGCCATGCCCTGGAGTGCTTGGTGCTTGTTTTCACAGTTAGAATCGGTTTTCTCCAAATAAAGTCGCCTAACCTTGTAAGAATTGGAATTTCTTTTGACGGAAGGCAGCTCATCATCCAAGATGCCCCTTCACTTCAAAGGTTGATCCTTGATTCTAGTTATTCACCGTTGAAAATAACCGTCCTCTCTGCGCCTAAACTGGAGACCTTGGGTGTAATACATGATCTTTGTGCTCATTTCAATATGGTGTTTGGCTCCACAGTTCTTCAGGTACTTTATATTATCATCTACACTTGTAACCATAAGCTGCATTTTAAATTTCTGCGCATAAGTTATATATCATCTTGGAGTACACATTTTGTACTAATATTATGTTCAATGCTCAATGAAGAGTTTCTCCATGGATGGCATATCAATGATGTTGGATTCTGCCAAGATCTTATATATCCAACTGAATAGTTTTGATCTGAACAAGATTATTGGCTTGCTGCAATGCTTTCCATGTCTGGAGAAGTTGTATATAAAGGTGATAATTTCACGCACATTGGAAACCCGCATATAGTGTACTAGAATTAACCGTTCAGCTGTTGCTCTTTTGACCTTAACTGTTTTCAATCTTCATGTCTATTTAGGCAACAGGACGGGGTAGGAAAGTTATAACCAATCGGTGGATTCGTAAGCATCAGGATTTTCTCACTTCTCATGAGATTCGATTGAAGACAATAACGCTAGAATGATATGTAGCCAACCGTGCAAACACTAGATTTGTCACATTCTTCCTGCTGAATGCGAGGTTACTATTGTCCATCAGGCTTAAGTTTATCAGTAGCATGGTTTTGACGGATGGGTATGTCGAAGAGCAAAAAAAGGAGTTTCAGGTGGGCAAAAGAGCTTTTGAACGTGTCAGGCTTCTATTTACAACATATTGTGGTCATAATCCAGTAAATTTTACGACCCAAGATGTTCATTCTATGGACCTGACCGATCCATTTGACTGTGACTGCCGAAAACAGGGCTGGAGTTAGATGTTGTTGCCCTTTTCAACCTGGGTTTTTTTGTAAACCTGATGAACAATTAACCCTCGTGCTTTTGTATAGTTTGTAATATGGAGTTATATGTTCTTGCCCTTTTCAACTCAGCTGTGACTGTCATATTTTCTTTGAAACAAGGCAAATGGCTTGCCATTCGTTTAATTTAGAGCGAAATATTGTAACAAATCCCAACCAAGGGAAATAACATCACTCTCGCCGGCTGCTTGATCTCACTGTGCATTACAGAAGCCAAGTGATTAGCCCCCACCAGCACCCACAAACTTATTTAGAACTAGCACATCAAATGGGCTGTAAATTTTCATAGGAAAGGCTGCATGACTGTGACAGATTTGGATTCTGACATTTGGGACCCGCGAGGAAATAGCCTATCCAAGGTGGTGTTGACTTACTAGCCAGTCAACAAATGATTCTGCCTACCAGTCGTTGGATTGACATCCAACATCCGTCGTGTATCTTCTATCTCTTGTCTTCTTCTTCCTCTAGCCGCCCAAACCAAACCACCCCGTCGGCTCCGCCTGCTCCCGCCTCCCATGGCTGGCTGCACCTCCGCCTCCCTATCGTACGTACCCTCCAACGTTGGCCAGTCCCTCCCTCTATTCCCCCACACGTCCTATTATTCTCCGGCGATGTCAACCCCGACACGCACCCGCACCCGAACCAGTCAACCCTCGTACTAAGTGCCTCTATATTACAAGCCCAAAAAAATGGTTCCTCCTAATGGTTGGACATCTGGGGCTCACGCCATTGTCAACATAGTCAATAAACAAGAGAATTACACTACGAGCGGCTGACACCAGGGACCCAACAGGTCACGCAGTTTTTTTTGAGGAACAAACAGTTGTTATTTATACTAGTTTTAGCGACGGATCAGGGTAACAACGGGGCTGTGCGAGGGATGTGGCCCGTCTAGCCAGGGATTTATTTATGTTTCCCACATCATGAGCCCAGTTGTGTTTTTTCTTGCTGAAAATGGCTAGCCCAGTTCTATTTTTTTAAAAGAAATACCCAAACGAGGCCTACTTGCTTTATCAGCCCTGTTGGGCTGCAAATCTTTCAAGACGAGGAGAGTTTCATTCGGTTTGACCAGAAATGGGTTGTACATTTTTAAAACACATCAAACCAGGAATTATTTTCAATTTTTTTTCATTACAAAATTTTAAATTCCATTGATTTTTATGCGTGGAAAATTATTTGGATTTTATATTTATATAAATTATTTTTCAAAATAGTTTAAATGTGATTTGATATTTCGGGATTAAAAACAGTTGACTGCACCGAAATATGCAAAATTTCGTATAGTTTTTAACCGTGGCCACAATATGGGGTGTAATGCTAACAAAAAAAATGGGCTCCAAAAAAATTCTTAAGAATTAGCAAATGGAATGTACATTATTAAAAATAATGGCAGATGGGCTGTATGCTGTTTTCATAGATTTGAGACTGACTTGTGCGCCTACTACAGGTTGATGCGTATGCTTTCCTAAAAAAAGGATGACGCACACGCAACGCCCTGTCAACTTAGTCAACACACGAGAGCAGTGACTGTTAGATGTCCATCCAACGACTGTCATGCTTCTTCAATCTATGTTCTTCCTGCTCCAGCCGCTCAAACAAGATCTGGCGGGACTGCCTGCTCCCTCCTTCTGCGGTCGCCTATGCTGCCGCGCAGGCCTCACCGCCCCATCATACTCCCATCACTGGCCTAGCCATCCCTCTACTCACCCACACCTGCTGTTATTCTCCGGGGACGGCAAACGAACCAGTAAACCCTCGTACTCCTCCGCATGGGAAACAACTGCCGAGTCTTCCCTGGCTCCGTGTCGTTCCCTTCCTAGGCCTCGCCGTCGTCCACCGCCCTGGTGCTCTTGGTGCGGCCTGGTTAACGTGGTCAATGAATGACATCCATCGGAAGTAGACTAT
The DNA here is from genome assembly GCF_018294505.1 of Triticum aestivum. NCBI lineage: Eukaryota > Viridiplantae > Streptophyta > Magnoliopsida > Poales > Poaceae > Triticum > Triticum aestivum. Next base: position 35,251,995 of record NC_057804.1, on the reverse strand, counting down.
ACGTGGAGAGGCTGACAGTTGGGTCCACGGCCGCACGCAAGGAAATGCCTCCTTATTACGTGCGAAATAATGATTCCTCCACCCGACAGCTAGGACCCACGGGAAGGGCCTCCGTATTTCGTGAAAAAAATGTTCCCCCGCTGACCGGTCGGACCCACCAGTTATATCTTCGCACGCAAGGAAGTGTCTCCTTATTACACACAAAAAATGAATACCCCCTGCTAGCTGGGATCCACCATAGTGGGTGGCTTTTGGGCCTACTAAGTTGACGGGGACGGAGGGCTTTGTCAACTTAGTCAATACTCCAGTGACCGTACAATGTCCATCCAACGCCCATAGTGATTCTTCAACCTCTGGTCTTCTTGCTCCAGCCGCCCAAAGCAGCGCCGGTCGTGCCGCCAGCTCCTGCCTCCCATGGCCGGCTGTGCTGTCGCGAAGGCCTCACCGCCCCCATAGTACTCCCACCGCTGGCCAGGCCATCCCTCCACTCACCCACACCCCCTGTTATTCTGCAGCAACGGCTGCCTCACACCGCAGCCGAACCAGTGAACCCTCGTACTCCTCTCCGCGTGGGCATCCACTGCCGCGTCTTCCCCGGCTCTGTGTAATCCCTTTCCTAGGCCTCCTCGTCGTCCACCGCCGTGGTGCTCTCGCGCGGCGTGATCAATGTGGTCAACGACCGACTTCCATCGGAAGAGTACTGTACGTGGAGAGGCTGACAGCTGGGTCCACTGCAGCCGCAAGGAAGTGCCTCCTTATTGCGCAGAAAATAATTATTCCTCCACCTGACAGCAGGGACCCACCGGACGGTCCACCGTATTTCACGGAAAAAACGTTTCCCCCCTGACTGCTGGGACCAACCGGACGGGCCACCGTATTTCATGAAAAAAACGTTCCCCCCGCTGTCAGCTCGGACCCACCGGAAGTGCCTCCTTATTACGCACAAAAAAAATGAATACTCCCCCTGCTAGCAATGACCCACCTTGGTTGGAGGCTAACTTGTGGGCCTACTAAGTTGATGGGGACGGAGGGCTTTGTCAACTTAGTCAATATGAACGCTTCTAGCTCCAGTGACCGTACGATGTCCATCCAACGGCCGTAGTGCTTCTTCAACCTCTGGTCTTCTTGCTCCAGCCGCCCAAAGCAGCGCCGGTCGTGCCGCATGCTCCTGCCTCCCGTGGCCAGCTGTGCCGCCAAAGAAGCCTCACCGCCCCCTACTTTTCCCACTGCTGGCCAAGCCCTACGGCAACGGCAGCCTCACACCGCAGCCGAACCAGTGAACCCTCGTACTCCTCTCCGCGTGGGCTTCCACTGCCGCGTCTTCCCCGGCTCTGTGTCGTCCCCTTCCTAGGCCTCGCCGTCGTCCACCGCCCTGGTGCTCTCGGCACGGTGTGGTCAACGTGGTCAAGGAACGACTTCCATCGAAAGAGTACTGTACATGGAGAGGCTGACAGCTGGGTCCACGGCGGCCGCAAGGAAGTGCCTCCTTATTACGTGGAAAATAATTATTCCTCCACCTGACAGCAGGGACCCACCGGACGGGCCACCGTATTTCTTGAAAAAAACGTTTCCCCCTGACTGCTGGGACCCACCAGCTACATCTTCGCATGCACGGAAGTGCGTCTGAAAAAAACGATTCGCCCCCCTCACTGCTGGGACCCACCAGCTACATCTGCGCACACAAGAAAGTGCCTGACAGTCGGGACCCACCTGGTCGAAGCGTACGTAGTGTTGTCATTCTGGTTGCGAACGTGTACGTACATACTGGTGGATGTAGAGGTGTGCACGTGTCGTAGTAGAGACGCGCACATAGTATGTACACGTACGTATAGCGGCCAGTGTGCAAGAAAGAAAATACAGCCACGTACATACATACGGGCGGGGTCTCGAATGCCTACTCGCGCATACGTACGTCCAGGGCTCGTGTACATGGTTGGGTCGGAACGGAGAAACTGTGTCGTCGTCGTGTTCATGGGGAGGCAATGAAATGCGTCGTGTTCATCGGGAGGCAATGAAATGCGTCGTGTTCATCGAGAGGCAACGGAACGCGTGGGAGCCAACCGGCTTGGACGAAACAGGCGATGGAAACGAGGCCTGGTGTACCGCAGAATGGAGGAAATGGCCTTGTGTTCGACCGGACACGTTCGAAACGGGATCCTGTTCATCAGGAGGGGTATGGCGTACCGCAAAATGGAGGAAACGGACTTGTGTTGGACCTCCTACGGTCGAAACGGGGTCATGTTGATCGGGAGGGGTGTGGCATACCACAAAACGGAGGAAACAGACTTGTGTTGGAGCGCTACGGTCGAAACGGGGATCCTATTCATCGGGAGGGGTGTGGCGTACCGCAAAACGAGACTCCACGGGATATTGTTCATCTCCACCGTCGACCTCCTCCAGCGTCCACGGGCTACTGTTCATCCACCGTCGACCTCCTCCAGCCTCCACCTGTGAGTGTTCATCCACGGGCTCCTGTTCATCTAGCCTCCACCGCGCGCTACTCCACGGGCTCCTGCTCAACCACCCCTCCACGGGGCTACTGTTCATCCACCCCTCCATCGTATACTGTTCATCAAGCCCTCCACGGGGTCGTCCTGTTCATCCAACCCTCCATGGGGTCCTGTTCATCTAGCCCCAACCGGCTCGATCGATCGGGGTCCTGTTCATCTAGAGGCAACACCACGGGGTCCTGTTCATCCATCCCCACCGCTCACTATTCATCCACCCCCCCCCCTGACGCTCACTGTCCATCCAAAGGCAGCATCGATCGGCTTCAGTTAGCAGCAGTAGCGAAGGAATCGCTCGACCGGTTTCAGTTAACAGCCATCGATCGATGGCTCTGGTTCAGTAATGCGTAGCCTGCAGTGCAATCGCTCGGCTTCAGTTAGAGACCAATGCCTCGCTCGGGTTCATTTAGAGCCAATGCCTCGCACACATGCGCATACGTGTATGAAAGAAACGCGCATCGCTCGGCCCTCGACCACCCATCGTAACCGGGAACTCACCAAAATTTGCATCGCCCTCGCTTCTACCATGGTTTTTTCCGTCATGGACGGCCCAAAGAATGTCATGCAGCTGCGTCCCAGGCCCGCCCAGGATGAAAATCCCATTTTCTGTCATGATTTTTTGTCATAGAAGTAGGAGCCCACCACATCTATGATGATACCGTGTTTTGTCACAATTATCGTCATAGAAGTGTCATAAGTATGACAGAATTTTTTTTCGTTCGGCCCAAAATGTCACAGATGTGTCTTTTTTTGTAGTGTGGCTTATACCTCCTACTGGATTGATACCTTTGTTCTCTAATTGAGGGAAATGCTTATCTCTACTTTGCTGCATCACCATTTCCTCTTCAAGGTAAAAACCAATGCAAACTCAAGAAGTAGCAAACTTCAAGTTGAGGAGCACTCGGACTTAATTAGTGGATGCACCTACTTTGGGAACATCACTAGACCCCCACTCATGCCACAACACCGAGCAACGGCACGCCAACTGTTGGGGAACATAGTAATTTCAAAAAAATTCCTACACACACGCAAGATCATGGTGATGGCATAGCAACGAGAGAGGAGAGTATTGTTCACGTACCCTCGTAGACCGTAAGCGGAAGCGTTATGACAATGCGGTTGATGTAGTCGTACGTCTTCACGATCCGACCGATCCAAGTACCGAACGTACGGCACCTCCGTGTTCAGCACACGTTCAGCTCGATGACGTTCCCCGGGCTCCAATCCAGCTAAGCGTCGGGGATGAGTTCCGTCAGCATGACGGCGTGGTGACAATGATGATGTTCTACCAGCGCAGGGCTTCGCCTAAACTCTGCGACGATATGACCGAGGTGGAATATGGTGGAGGGGGGCACTGCACACGGCTAAGGAACGATCCGTAGATCAACTTGTCTCTATGGGGTACCCCCTTCCCCCGTATATAAAGGGGGAGAGGAGGAGGGGGCCGGCCTAAGGGGAGGCGCGCCATAGGAGGGGGAAACCTACTCCAAGTAGGTTTGCCCCCTCCCTTTCCTATTCCAAGAAGGAGGGGGAAGGAAGGAGTGGGAGAGGGGGGAAGGCAAGGGGGGCGCCCTCCCCCCCTCCCTTCCATGTCCTATTCGGACTCAAGGGGAGGGGGCGCGCCTCTTGCCTTGGTCGGCCCCTCTCTCTCTCCACTAGGGCCCATCAAGGCCCATTACTTCCCGGGGGGGTTCCGGTAACCCTCCGGTACTCCGGTTTTTCTCTGAAAACACCCGGAACACTTCCGGTGTCCGAATATAGTCATCCAATATATCAATCTTTATGTCTTGACCATTTCGAGACTCCTCGTCATGTCCGTGATCACATCCGGGACTCTGAACAACCTTCGGTACATCAAAACTTATAAACTCATAATAAAACTGTCATCGTAACATTAAGCGTGCGGACCCTACGGGTTCGAGAACTATGTAGACATGACCTAGAACTATTCTCTGTCAATAACCAATAGCGGAACCTGGATGTTCATATTGGTTCCCACATATTCTACGAAGATCTTTATCGGTCAAACCGCATAACAACATACGTTGTTCCCTTTGTCATCGTATGTTACTTGCCCGAGATTCGATCGTCGGTATCCAATACCTAATTCAATCTCGTTACCGGCAAGTCTCTTTACTCGTTCCGTAATACATCATCTCATAACTAACTCATTAGTTACAATGCTTGCAAGGCTTAGGTGATGAGTATTACCGAGAGGGCCCAGAGATACCTCTCCGACAATCGGAGTGACAAAACCTAATCTCGAATTATGCCAACTCAACATGTACCTTTGGAGACACTTGTAGAGCACCTTTATAATCACCCAGTTACGTTGTGACGTTTGGTAGCACACAAAGTGTTCCTCTGGTAAACGGGAGTTGCACAATCTCATAGTTGTAGGAACTTTGTATAAGTCATGAAGAAAGAAATAGCAACATACTAAACGATCAAGTGCTAAGCTAACGGAATTGGTCAAGTCAATCACATCATTCTCCTAATGATGTGATCCCATTAATCAAATGACAACTCTTTTGTCCATGGCTAGGAAACTTAACCATCTTTGATTCACGAGCTAGTCAAGTAGAGGCATACTAGTGACACTATGTTTGTCTATGTATTCACACATGTATTATGTTTCCAGTTAATACAATTCTAGCATGAATAATAAACATTTATCATGAAATAAGGAAATAAATAATAACTTTATTATTGCCTCTAGGGCATATTTCCTTCAGCCTCCCACTTGCACTAGAGTCAATAATCTAGTTCACATCACCATGTGATTTAACACCAATATTCACATCTGTATGTGATTAATACCCATAGTTCACATCGTCATGTGATCAACGCCCAAAGGGTTTACTAGAGTCAATAATCTAGTTCACATGGCTATGTGATTAACACCCAAAGAGTACTAAGGTATGATCATGTTTTGCTCATGAGAGAAGTTTAGTCAACGGGTCTGTCACACTCAGAGCCGTATGTATTTTGCAAATATTCTATGTCCACAATGCTCTGCACGGAGCTACTCTAGCTAATTGCTCCCACTTTCAATATGTATCCAGATTGAGACTTAGAGTCATCTGGATTGGTGTAAAAGCTTGCATCGTTGTAACTTTTTACGACTGGCTCTTTTATCACCTCCATAATTGAGAAACATCTCCTTAGTCCTCACTAAGGATATTCTTGACTGCTGTTCCAGTGATCTACTTTTAGATCAAAATTGAATTCCTTTGCCAAACTCAGAGCAAGGTATACAATAGGTCTAGTACACAGCATAGCATACTTTATAGAACCTATGACTGAGGCATAGGGAATGACTGTTCATTCTTTTCTATTTTCTGCCATGGTCAGGATTTGAGTCTTACTCAATTTCATACCTTTGCAACACAGGCAAGAACTCTTTCTTTGACTGTTCCATTTTGAACTACTTCAAAATCTTGTCAAGGTATGTACTCATTGAAAAATCTTATCAAGTGTCTTGATCTATCTCTATAGATCTTGATGCTCAATGTGTAAGCAGCTTCACCAAGGTCTTTCTTTGAAAAACTCCTTTCAAACACTCCTTTATGCTTTCCAGAAAAATTCTACATTATTTCCGATCAATAATATGTCATTCACATATACTTATCAGAAATGTTGTAGTGCTCCCACTCACTTTCTTGTAAATACAGGCTTCACTGCAAGTCTGTATTAAAACTATATGCTTTGATCAACTTATCAAAGCGTATATTCCAACTCCGAGATGCTGGCACCAGTCCATTGATGGATCGCTGGAGCTTGCACATTTTGTTAGCATCTTTAGGATTGACAAAAACTTTCTGGTTGCATCATATACAACTCTTCTTTAATAAATCCATTAAGGAATGCAGTTTTGACATCCATTTGCCAGATTTCGTAAAATGTGGCAATTGCTAACATGATTCAGACAGACTTTAAGCATCGCTACGGGTGAGAAAGTCTCATCGTAGTCAACCCCTTGAACTTGTCGAAAACCTTTTGCAACAAGTCGAGCTTTATAGACAGTTACATTGCCATCAGCGTCAGTCTTCTTCTTAAAGATCCATTTATTCTCAATGGCTTGCCGATCATCGGGCAAGTCAACCAAAGTCCATACTTTGTTTTCATACATGGATCCCATCTCATATTTCATGACCTCTAGCCATTTTGCGGAATCTGGGCTCATCATCGCTTCCTCATAGTTCGTAGGTTCATCATGGTCAAGTAACATGACTTTTAGAATAGGATTACCGTACCACTCTGGTGCGGATCTTACTCTGGTAGACCTACGAGGTTCAGTAGAAACTTGATCTGAAGTTTCATGATCAATATCGTTAGCTTCCTCACTAATTGGTGTAGGTGTCACAGAAACCGATTTCTGTGATGAACTACTTTCCAATAAGGGAGCAGGTACAGTTACCTCATCAAGTTCTACTTTCCTCCCACTCACTTCTTTCGAGAGAAACTCCTTCTCTAGAAAGGATCCATTCTTAGCAACGAATAACTTGCCTTCGGATCTGTGATAGAAGGTGTACCCAATAGTTACCTTTGGGTATTCTATGAAGACGCACTTCTCCGATTTGGGTTCGAGCTTATCAGGTTGAAAACCTTTTTCATATAAGCATCGCAACTCCAAGCTTTAAGAAACGATAGCTTAGGTTTACCGCTAAACCATAGTTCATACGGTGTCGTCTCAACGAATTTAGATGGTGCCCTTTTAACGTGAATGCAGCTGTCTCTAATGCATAACCCCAAAACGATAATGGTAAATCAGTAAGAGACATCATAGATCGCACCATATCCAATAAAGTGCGGTTACGACGTTCGGATACACCATAATGTTGTGGTGTTCCAGGTGGCGTGAGCTGTGAAACTATTCCACATTGTTTTAATTGAAGACCAAACTCGTAACTGAAATATTTGTCTCCGCGATCAGATCGCAGAAACTTTATTTTCTTGTTACGATAATTTTTCCACTTCACTCTGAAATTCTTTGAACCTTTCAACTATTTCAGACTTATGTTTCATCAAGTAGATATACCCATATCTGCTCAAATCATCTTGTGAAGGTCAGAAAATAACGATACTTGCCACGAGCATCAACACTCATTGGATCGGATACATCGGTATGTATTATTTCCAATAAGTCAGTAGCTTGTTCCATTGTTCCGGAGAACGGAGTTTTTAGTCATCTTGCCCAAAAGGCACGGTTCGCAAGCATCAAGTGATTCATAATCAAGTGATTCCAAAAGCCCATCAGCATGGAGTTTCTTCATGCGCTTTACACCAATATGACCTAAACGGCAGTGCCACAAATAAGTCGCACTATCATTATTAACTTTACATCTTTTGGCTTCAATATTATGAATATGTGTATCACACGATCGAGATCCAACAAACCATTTTCATTGGGTGTATAACCATCAAAGGTCTTATTCATGTAAACAGAATAACAATTATTCTTTAACTTCAAATGAATAACTGTATCGCAATAAACATGACCAAATCATATTCATGCTCAACGCAAACGCCAAATTACTTTTATTTAGGTTTAACACTAATCCCGAAAGTATAGGGAGTGTGCGATGATGATCATATCAATCTTGGAACCACTTCCAACACTCATCGTCACTTCCCCTTCAACTAGTCTTTGTTTATATAACTCCGGTTTCGAGTTACTAATCTTAGCAACTAAACAAGTATCAAATACTCAGGGGCTACTATAAACACTAGTAAGGCACACATCAATAACCTGTATATCAAACATACCCTTGTTCACTTCGCCATCCTACTTATCCACCAAAATATTCAGGGCATTTCCGCTTCCAGTGACCATTTCCTTTGCAGTGTAAGCACTCAGTTTCAGGCTTTGGTTCAGCTTTGGGCTTCTTCGTGGGAGTGACAACTTGCTTGTCATTCTTAGTTGAAGTTCCCTTTCTTTCCCTTTTCCCTTTTCTTGAAACTAGTGGTCTTGTCAATCATCAACACTTGATGCTCTTTTCTTGATTTCTACCTTCGTTGATTTCAGCATCACGAAGAGCTCGGGAATCGTTTTCGTCATCCCTTGCATTATAGTTCATCACGAAGTTCCAGTAACTTGGTAATGGTGACTAGAGAACTCTGCCAATCACTATCTTATCTGGAAGATTAACTCCCACTTGATTCAAGCGATTGTAGTACTCAGACAATCTAAGCACTTGCTCACTAGTTGAGCGATTCTCCTCCATCTTTTAGCCATAGAACTTGTTGGAGACTTCATATCTCTCAACTCGGGTATTTGCTTGAAATATTAACTTCAACTCCTGGAACATCTCATATGGTCCATGACGTTCAAAACGTCTTTGAAGTCCCGATTCTAAGCCGTTTAAGCATGGTGCACTAAACTATCAAGTAGTCATCATTTTGAGCTAGCCAAATGTTCATAATGCCTGCATCTGCTCCTGCAATAGGTTTGTCACCTAGCGGTGCATTAAGGACATAATTCTTCTGTGCAGCAATGAGGATAAACCTCAGATCACGGATCTAATCCGCATCATTGCTACTAACATCTTTCAACACAATTTTCTCTAGGAACATATCAAAATAAACATATGAAAGCAACAATGCAAGCTATTGATCTACAACATAATTTGCAAAATACTACCAGGACTAAGTTCATGATAAATTTAAGCTCAATTAATCATATTACTTAAGAACTCCCACTTAGTCAGACATCTCTCTAGTCATCTAAGTGATCACGTGATCCAAATCAACTAAACCATGTCCAATCATCACGTGAGATGGAGTAGTTTCAATGGTGAACATCATTATGTTGATCATATCTACTATATGGTTCACGCTCGACCTTTCGGTCTCCGTGTTCCGAGGCCATATCTATATATGCTAGGCTCGTCAAGTTTAACCCAAGTATTCCGCGTGTGCAACTGTTGTGCACCTGTTGTATTTGAACGTAGAGCCTATCACACCCGATCATCACGTGGTGTCTCAGCACGAAGAACTTTCGCAACGGTGCATACTCAGGGAGAACACTTCTTGATAATTAGTGAGAGATCATCTTAAAATGCTACCGTCAATCAAAGCAAGATAAGATGCATAAAGGATAAACATCACATGCAATCAATATAAGTGATATGATATGGCCATCATCATCTTGTGCTTGTGATCTCCATCTTCGAAGCACCGTCGTGATCACCATCGTCACCGGCGCGACACCTTGATCTCCATCGTAGCATCATTGTCGTTACGCCATCTATTGCTTCTACGACTATCGCTACCGCTTAGAGATAAAGTAAAGCAATTACAGGGTGTTTGCATTTCATACAATAAAGCGACAACCATATGGCTCCAGCCAGTTGGCGATAACTTCGGTTACAAAACATGATCATCTCATACAATAAAATATAGCATCACGTCTTGGCCATATCACATCACAACATGCCCTGCAAAAACAAGTTAGACGTCCTCTACTTTGTTGTTGCAAATTTTACGTGGCTGCTACGGGCTTAGCAAGAACCGTTCTTACCTACGCATCAAAACCACAATGATAGTTCGTCAAGTTAGTGCTGTTTTAACCTTCGCAAGGACCGGGCATAGCCACACTCGATTTAGATAAAGTGAGAGAAACAGACACCCGCCAGCCACCTTTAAGCATGAGTGCTCGCAACGGTGAAACCAGTCTCGCGTAAGCGTACGTGTAATGTCGATCCGGGCCGCTTCATCTCACAATACCGCCGAACCAAAGTATGACATGCTGGTAAGCAGTATGACTTGTATCGCCCACAACTCACTTGTGTTCTACTCGTGCATATAACATCAACGCATAAAACCTAGGCTCTGATACCACTGTTGGGGAACGTAGTAATTTCAAAAAAAATCCTACGCACACGCAAGATCATGGTGATGGCATAGCAACGAGAGAGGAGAGTATTGTCCACGTACCCTCGTAGACCGTAAGTGGAAGCGTTATGACAACGCGGTTGATGTGGTCGTACGTCTTCACGATTCGACTGATCCAAGTACCGAACGTACGGCACCTCTGTGTTCAGCACACGTTCAGCTCGATGACGTTCCCCGGGCTCCAATCCAGCTAAGCGTCGGGGATGAGTTCCGTCAGCACGACGGCGTGGTGACGATGATGATGTTCTACCGGCGCAGGGCTTCGCCTAAACTCTCCGACGATATGACCGAGGTGGAATATGGTGGAGGGGGGCACCGCACACGGCTAAGGAACGATCCGTAGATCAACTTGTCTCTATGGGGTGCCCCCTTCCCCCGTATATAAAGGGGGAGAGGAGGAGGGGGCCGGCCTAAGGGGAGGCGCGCCCTAGGAGGGGGAAACCTACTCCAAGTAGGTTTGCCCCCTCCCTTTCCTATTCCAAGAAGGAGGGGGAAGGAAGGAGTGGGAGAGGGGGAAGGCAAGGGGGCTGCCGCCCCCCTCCCTTCCTTGTCCTATTCGGACTCAAGCGGAGGGGGCGCGCCTCTTGCCCTGGCCGGCCCCTCTCTCTCTCCACTAGGGCCCATCAAGGCCCATTACTTCCCGGGGGGGTCCGGTAACCCTCCGGTACTCCGGTTTTTCTCCGTAAACACCCGGAACACTTCCGGTGTCCGAATATAGTCATCCAATATATCAATCTTTATGTCTTGACCATTTCGAGACTCCTCGTCATGTCCGTGATCACATCCGGGACTCTGAACAACCTTCGGTACATCAAAACTTATAAACTCATAATAAAAATGTCATCGTAACGTTAAGCGTGCGGACCCTACGGGTTTGAGAACTATGTAGACATGACCTAGAACTATTCTCGGTCAATAACCAATAGCGGAACCTGGATGTTCATATTGGTTCCCACATATTCTACGAAGATCTTTATCGGTCAAACCGCATAACAACATACGTTGTTCGGTATCCAATACCTAGTTCAATCTCGTTACCGGCAAGTCTCTTTACTCGTTCCGTAATACATTATCTCATAACTAACTCATTAGTTACAATGCTTGCAAGGCTTAGGTGATGAGTATTACCGAGAGGGCCCAGAGATACCTCTCCGACAATCGGAGTGACAAAACCTAATCTCGAATTATGCCAACTCAACATGTACCTTTGGAGACACCTGTAGAGCACCTTTATAATCACCCAGTTACGTTGTGACGTTTGGTAGCACACAAAGTGTTCCTCTGGTAAACGGGAGTTGCACAATCTCATAGTTGCAGGAACTTTGTATAAGTCATGAAGAAAGCAATAGCAACATACTAAACGATCAAGTGCTAAGCTAACGGAATGGGTCAAGTCAATCACATCATTCTCCTAATGATGTGATCCCATTAATCAAATGACAACTCTTTTGTCCATGGCTAGGAAACTTAACCATCTTTGATTCACGAGCTAGTCAAGTAGAGGCATACTAGTGACACTATGTTTGTCTATGTATTCACACATGTATTATGTTTCCGGTTAATACAATTCTAGCATGAATAATAAACATTTATCATGAAATGAGGAAATAAATAATAACTTTATTATTGCCTCTAGGGCATATTTCCTTCACCAACATCCATGGAACGCACATGGACCCATATGGACTTTGGTACATTCCTTCCATATTTGTTGTTCAGCATGCTAGTTGGACACATCCCACCCATGACAAGTTTGCTCTTTATGCATGGATTGACTCGCATTATACATGGCTTGTTACATCTTGTCTTTCCACATATTTCATGATATATGAGCTTGCCCACCTTCTTAGCAAATTTATTGTGATCTACCTTGATGACATATTTATACAAAATTATCACATTGCCCACCATCAATTGCATGATAACATAATCACCTTGAGCACCAATTGCCATGTTCATGCTATTGATAAACCATCCCACTATGACATCATAATACACAATGGTAGTATTTGTAACTTTGTGCACAATGCCAATTACCACACCAATTTGCTCCCATGAATTCTTTACATATCATTCTACATCATTTTGCTAAGCTTCATGCGCCTTGTCACAAACATCTTTCGTGCACGAACTCATGCTTACTTGATGGATACCTTGTGTGTGGTAACCATTGTATTTCCATGTGTCCCTTGTGTTTGCTCCTTTTACATTTATACCTTTTTGGAGACATCTTGGAGTACTTTGATTGCGCCATGACATACACGGCGTCCAACTACAAGTCCCTCCATGTCTACCATTTGCATGGTGATGATGTTTATGATCCAAGGACGGGTCCTTCTCGAGGGGGAGTGGTTGATGCGGAGCATCCTACGGTCATCTCCATGGACATGCCATCATCACCCGAGACATCGAGTGAGCCTATGATGAGAGCTCGTGCATGTGCCACCGGAGATAAGGTGAACTCGCTCCTTTGTGATTTCCATTTGCATACATGTAAGACATGGCTACTACCTCAAATGAATGTGTTACGCATGATCAGGAACCAAGAGGAAGGCCATGGAGCAACTAGGAGCAATGGACAAGACGACGAGGAGACGGAACACGAGAAGCAAGAGAAGGAGTTGTCGACATGCTACAACCACCGGACGTCCAACCCGATGAAAACCAGCCAGCCAGAAGAACCATAGCCGATGGACGCTACAGCGACCGGATAACCGACAAGGCACCGTACATCCGACACACTTCAGCCACCAAACGACCGACGAGGACCAGAAATCCGGTGCCACCAGACTAGAGAAGAAATGTCGAAAGTCTGGGGCCCTCCAGACGTCTGGGCCCCCGCGAGCGACCGGACAACTGACAGTGCCTGCGCGCAGACCCTTGGGTTTTCTCCCATGTATCCCTTTCTCCCTCCTAGGCTACAAACACCGCTTCACTTGGAGGAACTAGGGTTAGCAAAGTGATAGCTTAGATCTAGAGAGAACTTTCCTCATATCTACCACCTCTCCCATGGAGATCAAGCCCTCATGTGAGAAGACCCCCTAGTGGGTATCAAGACCCATATTTAGGGAAGATCCGTTTTGCATTCAAGACCCCATCTCCTACATAGTATTTGGGATGAACTCAATATACAGTGTGTATGGAAAAACTTGATTATGTATTTACAAGATGTTAATCAAGATTTAAAATATTAATCAAGTATTTAAAAAAATTAATCAAGCATTTGAAAAATGCTAATGTGTATAGAAAAAAAATAGTTGTCATATATTTAGAAAAATATATAAAAAATACAATGTGTATGAAAAAATGTTGATCGTGTATTTAGAAAACATTAAACGTGTATAAAAATGTTCTTGGTGTATAAAAAGTTCACAGCATACATTAGATAAAATTAGACAAGGAAAACCTATATTTTTAAAAAGTTGAGTCTGTATTTAAAAATGTTAAACATGCATATAAAAATGTTCCTAACGTATAATAAAAATGTACATTCTATATGAAAAAAAGTTCATTGTCATTAAACAAAATGTTCACCATGTATTGAAAAATGTAGACCATGTATTAAAAAATGTTAATCTTGTATTTATAAAATGTTAAAAATGTATTAAAATATATTAGATATGTACCAAAAATGCACAATATGTAATTAAAAAAGTAGACATAACAAATATACGTTTTCAAAAAAGCTTAGTCATTTATGGAAATGTTAAACGTCTATAAAAATATGTTTTTGACGTATACAAATAATGTTGGATGTGTACTAAAAAAGTTTAAATGTGTTGAATAAAAAAGAAATCAATGAAAATGGACAAAGAAACTAAGAAAAAGAAAAAACCCAATAAAAAAGAAAAACATAGAAAGCAAAAAATAAAATTAAAACTGACGAAAATCAATGGAAAAGATTGAAAACTGAGATAGCCGACAAAGAAAGAAAGAAAAACGAAAAAACCCAATGAAAACAAAGAAAGAAACAAAGAAAACAAAGAAAGTGAAGAATAAAAGCAAAAAACCCCATTGAAATCCAGGGAAAAACAAAGGAAAAAAACGCAATGAAAACCGTGAAAAAAATAGAAAACCAGTGAAAAAACATAGAAAAATAGAAAATAAAAAACCCTATAAAGAAACAAACTAAACCAAAGGAAAACATAAGAGAAAATGAAAAGGGGAAGAAAAAACTTCGACCAAACATGTACGTCCACCACATGAGACTATGTCCAGCGATCGTCGAACATAGGGTAGAGCGATCAAAAGAAAAGCGAACAGACAGACCGGCCTGGTTACAATAGAGGTAGAAGAAAGCTTCAGGCGAGACGGAAGGATCAGTCGCTAGAAGCGAGATATAGGTTTCGCGGGTGGGGGAGGGATGTTGCTGCCCTAATGCACGAAGCCCATATGCATACTACCGAACTATGTGCAGAACATGATTTTTTTTGCCTGCATTCACTCAGCTAGACCCAAGAGTGTCACAAATGTGAACATCCTAAAAACAATGCAGGTAACCAAACATGCCTCAAGGATTACACCGGTGTACGACCTATATGAATTCACATCGCAATTTGCCCGAGGATACGGGTATCTTTGATATCCCTATAGTACTTACGGTACAATAATTTTGTAATATTAAGAACTTACTCGGTACCATCCACTCAAAAAAGAGAAGAAAAAATTGGGATCCTCATGTAATCCCTCCGTCCCAAATTGTAAGACGTTTAGTGTCAAAAAAAGTCTTATATTTTGGGACGGGGGGATTACATGAGAGGATCCCAATTGCTATGCTGAGTATATACAAATCATCTAACAACGTTTCTTTTCGTCTTTTTATGGCTGGTTTGAGTTGGCATTTTGTATACATATCTGGGTAGGCCCAAGGAGAGTAGTACACTGTCACGCAATAATACACAGCATGTGCAGAAGAATTGCACCACCAGCTCATCGACAGTGCAGGCGGTTGGGCTTTAGCATTGTCACTGGCCACTGGGCCTGCTACGCCCGCGGCCTACGTGCGGGTTGTCAAATGCCGCCGAATGGGCGCCGAAGGGAATCGTTCGCCTGCATATTCGGGTTGGGTCTTGCAGTCCAGACTGTTCACAACGAGGCACAGCAGGAGCTCGTTCGTCGCTTACGGAATACTGGTATACCTGCTTCTATTTTTTTTTCTCTTTTCTTTTTTGCGGGAAAGTACCTGCTTCTCTGATAAGGGAAGGGAATGGCACGAGCGCCGTTGCCAATAACATAAGAACATCTTCCGCATAAAAAAAAACTCCCCTGATAATCACTTACTATGGTTTTTCAATAACATTTTTGTGATTATTTAGGATGGATGAATAGTAGTCCGGCTTTATCTTCAAAATAATATTGAAATCGATTCGGGATAATAGATATTGATTTTGCTTCGAAAGTGTCCTTCTAATTCTGAGATTAAATGCTTTTGCTATGAAGAGTAAAATCAGAAAAGGTAAAGTAAATTAAAAAACCTATTACCCCCAACAAACATCGCTTAGTTTTCTGCCTACTCAAATTTTCGCGATGAAATCGTATTTTCTTAGAGATCTGGGCAAAAATAAGAAAATAAGCATTTCAAAATCTTTTAAAAATAGTCTTTTTGGAGGGTCGGTACTTTTTTCTCAGAGCGGGATGAATGTTATTTCTTCATGGAAATTTGCACGCACGTAGTATATTCAAAAGGTGATAGACCATGTTCCTCTTATGTTTCGTACGTCGTCTACCTACCTACTCGAACATTTTTTTCATCGTCCGTCACATGTTCTCCCTGCACATTTTAGGCCCGATTATTGTACGACCTCCCGTGCCTTATCCCTCCATAGGAAATTGATAAATGCAAAAAAGAAAAGAAAAAATATAGACAAAAGTCACCTTGCACATACCAATTTATATGATGATAAAGGTATGCAAAAGGTAGTTTGCCATGGCAAAACACATTTGAAAAAATGTCATGGCCACACATATTAAGTAACATGGCAGCATATTGTTTGAAGTGTTTTTTTTTTGTACTGAAAACATAATATCCATGGCCAAGAAAACATGGTTTTGCTTATGAAAACAAATAAGATTTGCCATGATTCATTTTTTTCTTCAAAAATGACATGGTAAAAGATGCACATATTTTCCATGATCCATTTAACTAAATTTTCCATAATGTGTGAACTAAATTTGCCATGATTCATAAAATAAATTTGCCATGGTTCGTAAAATAAATGTTCCATGGTCCAAAAAATAAAATTGCCATGTAATATGGCAAAACTATTGCCATGTGCTATGTCGTTTTTGTACTCAACACAAAAGATATCCATGGAAAAACTATGGTTTTGCTTATGAAACAAAACAAATTTTCCATGATCCAGAAATCAAGATTGGCATGGTAAAAATTTACAATAAAGTTGCCATGATTCACTAAAACTATATTTGCCATGATGTGTGAACTAATTTTTCCGTAGATTGTGAAAAGGATTTACCATCCATTGTTCAAATAAATTTTCCATTATAAGTAACATAAGTTTGCTCAATGAAAAGTTGACATGGGAAAAAGAAAATTTGGGAATCTTCTTCTTTTACAAGACGTATAGTTCAAGAATTTTCCATGGGCACTTGGTGAAATCTAGGAATTTTTTTATTGGCACGTGGAAACTTTATGATTGAAAAAAGTTAAATTAAACCTAGGGATTTTTCTTTCTAGAAAAACAAAAACAACTATTGGAAATGGCAAAATTTGGCATTGTACAAAACATAATCGTTGGCATGTTATGTTAAAAAAATCATAGTGTATACAATATATTTGCCATAAAGACAAATGGTAAATTTGCAAAATTTTATTTAAAATATATCATTGCGAAAATATCTACAATGGTGCACAAAAACTAAATTTGCCATGTAATATATTGAAAACAATGTTACAAGAAAGTTAAATTTGCCATGTAGTTTGGTATTTGGAATATCATTGCAAAAAAATAAAAAACAGTTGACATGGTGATCATATTTACCTAGTACAAAAATTATACAGTACATCTTAAAATTGCCATGGTGCAAAAAAAGGATTTGCCAAGGTTCTAAAAGTTGCCATGTTTTGCAAGAAAAGTGGCAGTAAGAAGCAATTTTAAAAGTTGCCATGTGCGTGGAACAAAAATCTTGTATTTGCCATGAGAGCACTAACATTTGCCATGCCTTGGGAAAAAGTATTTGAAAAAAACTAAATTTGTCATCTTGTGAAACATAAAAAATGTTATTAATATACCATGTGACCATGAGAGAGAATATCACGGCAACAATGATTTCGAAAAAGAGTGTTGGTCACATGTCAACCGTGTTAAACTTTTTGCCATGACAAAGAGTTTAACAAGTTTTCCATCGTAAAAAAAGTGTTTATGGCATGGTAAAAGTTGAATTGGCTACATGGCAAAAGCTATATTGGAGACATGGCAAAAACTGTAACCACTTTTGCCATGGCAAAAAAAATATAAATGTATAAAACTTGACATGGGATGATTGAATTGTTTGCCATGTTTGATGACCCTAGATATGTTTGCTCAAATTGGTTGCCAACCTTGTGAATCCAAATTAGCCAAGCGTTTTGAGAAACTTATGAGTACGAAAATATACAAGTGATATTGCATTTCTTAGTAAAAATTGATATATGGGCCATGGCAAAAGCATGAAAATGCTTTGTTTGGAAGGAAGAAAAAGGTAACAAAAAAAGACATAGCAATTTCTTAATGTTTTGGTCTATGGGTCATGGCACATGTAAGGGTGATGAAAAAGGTACTGGTCTGATGGCAAAACAAAATATGAAGCCTGTCTCGTTTTGATTTCGCATACACACTTGTGATTACAAAAAAAGCAAATTTTCCATACCGTTTTCGCAATCTCATGGGGGACCATACTCACATACTTCGCTTCAGCTCAAACAAATCAAGCCCCACAAGAAATTGCCATTTACACAATTGCCATGGCACATGGCATTTTATCACATAAGATATTGGAAAAATGTCTACAAATTGCCATGTGACAAAGATAAAATCCAATATCTACCACAAGATGGATTGGGCTTAAGCAAAACTTGCCATAGACCTAAGTGTCAATGTTTCTGCCATGAGGGGCATATCAAAAACATATTGTGCAAATTTTCCGTGGGCTTGATCAATTTCAAGAATCTACATATACTTCAAAAGGTTCATATTCTCAGGCCCTATGAACCAACTAAGCCTAAACAAGGTCCGAGCTTAAGTGATGCAACCATTTGGATCTACTGATTTCGAGGAAAAAAAATACTTATGCGATGCAATCATGGACATGTCAAAAATGTCCTCATATATGATGCAACAATTTCTATCTAGTGCAAAAATGCCCATGATATATAACTCCTTTTTGCCTTATAGTTGCCATAGACCAGAACACAAAACGGCACATCTCATCATTATGAAGCCATTCTGGGAAAGGCCAGAGCAGTAATCGCACCAGCTCCCACAGAGTATGCGGTCCATGAAAGGAAATTGCAACGGCGGGCGCACATCATTAGCTCCTCCAGGTCTCCTTCCCTTTCCAAATCAGTAGTGTCAGAAGGGAATTGGGTGGCGGCGCTATCAGCTCGAGCTCCTGCAAAACTCAGAGCACCCTCCGGGCAACGGTGCGATCATCATGGACTGCGAGGTGCCGGTTCCCGGCCTGGAGCGTGACGGCCACAGTGTGCTGCTCTCTGAGGTGGCGTTGCTTGCACGCATGCAACCAGCATGCTGACACGTGGCCGGAGGCCAGTGGCTATGTCCTGCTGGCGCAGGACGGGAGGCGAGGCCATGACACAATGTGCCTCCACACGCTTGAGCCCGCCACTACGCGCGAGGATCCTCCCGACCGTCAACTCGAGCATTGCGCCACCTTCGCCGTCGTCGACCTCGAGGAGGCGCGTCACTTTGTTGGAGGGGGCGCATCGTCGAGGGCGGCACCTCCATGCGCTCGAGCCCGTCGCCGTTCACCTTGAGGAGAAGCGTCGATTGGGATGGAGAGGGTCGTGTCCCCGTTGGTGGTGTGGGGGCA
Organism: Triticum aestivum; assembly: GCF_018294505.1. Lineage (NCBI taxonomy): Eukaryota > Viridiplantae > Streptophyta > Magnoliopsida > Poales > Poaceae > Triticum > Triticum aestivum. The sequence continues at coordinate 35,232,547 of NC_057804.1, read as the reverse complement.
CATCGCCAGGACTGCGGGGTGCGGAGGCTATAATGGCGCAGCAGTGTGGGAACTGAATGAGGCGGTTGACGAATGATCGAGGATCAAGTGAGAGGATCAAATGAGACGAATGACGAATGAAGCGGTTGTCAATGGGGAGAAGAATCTGACCGTTAGCACCGAGAGGACGTCCTAGCAAACGACTACAAAAAACTGACGTGTCACCAACTTCGCGCTAAGATCCGCGCATGAAGATCGGACGGTAAAAAAAGGCGTTCCTCCCGGATGCATTTTTGGATTTCCGGCCAAAAATAGACTCTGGCGTTTTGGCTCTCGGGTGCATTTGCTCTCGTATGAACAGTAAAATCAATTTTTTAAAAAAGAAATCCAACTTTTTTAGATGTTCTTGTTAGTGTCGCAAGCATGCTTAACAATTTTCATGCGAAACAGATTAATAGTGTTCCATCGTGAAAAAACTAATTTGGGTGTAACATTTGGTGTTTGATTTGTTTTGTTTTTTGCATAGGCCAAAATGCTTAACCTTTTACCTATTTTTTTGAATATCAGTACAGACACAAGCGCTCATATACACGCGCATACACTCATCCCTATGAACGCACACACGCACACCCTATCCCTATGAGCACCTCTGAAAGACTGAGCCGACATATCATCTTGAGATTTACTAGGTCACCGTAGGCGCCTCGTCGTTGGCGGGAACGTTTCCTTTCACTGAATGCGCATATCCTGAAATAAATCCAGGAATAAATGCGAGCAACAGGATTTGAACCCTGGTGGGCAGGGGATATCACAGTCTCTCTAACTATCCAACCACAGGTTGGTTCGCATTTACCTAAAAGTTTACAGGTAGCATTTGGATGTGACTATGAGTGCGTCAAAATTTTGTTGGGATATTTGTGACATTTCAAGAACCATTTTCCGCGTGCAGGAGCAACGTGCCGATTCCAAAGTAGTAATATCATATTTTAGTGATTCCGAAGTAAGGCTGCGTTCGGTTTCTCTTCACTCCTTTAACTCCGCTTCCGGAACGGATCACATTTTAGCCTAATTTGCCGGAGCTGCCAAAACCCAGCTCCCCCAACTCCGCGAAGTGGGGAAGTTCCGAATAGGGCCTAAGTATCATATTTTTAGTTATTCTTTTCTTGAAATATATTTTATTTTTTATTCTTAAGTAATATCGCTGTTGCCGTGAGTACAAGGAAACACCACCGCGTCCGAGTTCCTACCACTTTTCTACTCCGCCAACACGCCAATCAACGGACCGACCACGACCAGTCTCTCTCTCCCGTCTGGTTTTCAGTCTAGGACTCCACCTGGCCGGCCCCCCTTTCCCGTGCGCCCCCCCACGAAAATCCTGGACGATGCCTATATAGGGAAAAAAGAGGACCCCGATTTCGCCTCGCACTTCCTCTCCAACTCCCTCTCCTCCTCCGATCCTGCTCCCACCGCGGCAGATTCCCGGCGGCAGCGGCACCCCACCCCACCCTCCTCCTATACATAGACGGCATCCTCCTCTCCGCGGAGGCGCGTCTGACCTCGCTATATTTTCCGTGAGCCCATTCTGTTCTGCCTCGCGCGCCCGCCCGCCCGCCCGTCCGTGCCACCACCACCATCCGTTAACGGTTGTTGGGCCGCGCCTTCGGTGCCGAGGAGAGAGAGAGAGAGAGGACGAGGGGTGGCCAGGAGGAGGAGTAGGAGGAGGAGGAGCAACGGCCTCCGCGCGCCACCGGCGAGAGCGAGCGAGGGAGGAGGAGGGGCGGTTGGTTGATCGATCGGTCAAGGTCTCAAGGATAATATGATGGCGTTCAGGGGGCAGAGGCCGGCGCCGTCCGAGGAGATGTGCGACGCGGCGGCGGCCGTGGTGGCCGCGCGGCAGGGCATGGAGCAGCCGCTCACGGCCGTGGCCGAGGCGTTCGAGGAGCTGGCGCGCGGCATGGAGGCCGACGGCGGCGAGCTCCGCCTCGCCCCCTTCGGCGACACCTGCGCCCTCGTCTCCGTCCTCTTCAGCTCCCTCGGCATCGCCTTCAAGTTCGCCGAGAGCGAGTACGTCACCAAGGTAAAAACCAAACCGATCTCGCCTGTTTTTCCCCTCCGGTAATTCGCCGTTCCTCGATCTGTTATTCTTGGAGACGAAGTCTCGAGATTCCGCATGGCGATCAGATAGAAAAATCGTACTACCCGCTTCGTTTTCTTCAAGGAAAATAATAGGAGGCATGTATAATAATCGTACTACCAAAGAAACAAAGCTCTGTTTTGTGTTTGACTTTGGTAAAAAATTGTACTCCCGTCCTGCCATGGCATCTTTGCAGCGTCGCTCGCAATTGATCGAATATTCTTCCTACAATTGTTTTCATCGCGATTAGAAAGTAACCACGCAAACTTGGGGAGGCTTTCAGGATTCCCCAACAAGATTGTTTGCAAGAAAGAAACTGCAATCGACGATCGTTTTTATTCTCTTTTTGTTCGGCCACGACCGCGACCTGTAGCAGAAAGAAAGAAAGAAAGAAATGTAACCCAACTTGCCCGGGTGAACCGTCCAGGTGAACGACCTCATCGGGGCATCAAAGGAGTACGCGACGCTGAACGACATCCTGGACAAGGACGTCGAGAACGACTCCGTGAAGAAGCAGGGCAGCCATTCCCGGAACCTGCGCCGGGTCCGGCTCGGCCTCGGCCTCATCAAGGCCCTCTTCGAGCAGTTCCTCGCAACCGAGTACGTTTCTCCCTTCACTCATTCATTCATTCGTTCCAGCAGAGCACAAATTTGTCGCTTGCTCTCCTCTGCTGCTGGCAGCAGCAAAAAATGATTTGTCCAGCAATCAATGGCGGTTCATCAGTTGCTGATAAAATTAGCATTGATTCCGCCAACATACGGACGGACGACAGCTGACACTCCCTCTGGCGTCTAATTTTTCAGGGGCGGCTCGTTGTATGATGCCGCGACGACGGCCTACGGCCAGGTTTGCGCCCCGTTCCATAGCTGGGCGATCCGAAAGGCGGTCGGTGCCGGGATGTACACCCTCCCCAGCAGAGAGCAGTTGATAATGAGGTTGAACGAAACTGGTAAGCAAATGATTTGACATCCATCACCATCAGGATAACTACCTCAACTTATATTCAGTGATACTTAATGCTTTCATCAGATGATATATGTTTGATTGATAGGTCAATAACGAAATTCTGTCAAACACCTTGACTTGTTTAGGGATATTGGTAGACCAATAATGAAATTCTGTCTGTGTGTGCTTGCAGATTGCTCTGTGCAGAAGGAGATGAGGAGATACATTGATGCATCTAGTCCCATTATAGAATACATCGATAACCTGTTCCTCTCCAGGAACATTGTCCTAGATTGGTGAACTGAATGGAGGATCATGCTTGCAGCTCTGCACAGGAGCTGTTAATGATGTCATTGTTTTATTGTTTTTCTCTCGTAGCTTTCTAGCCTTGGTGGGGCGGTGAATGCTCTCCCTTCGCACTGTCTCTTGTACTGTACGATTATATCAAAAATCTAATTCTAAACGAAGAGGCGGTTCTAGTATGATCATGATATTCTTATGCTTCCTATTACACGCCCGGTCAACTTGTTGATCAGAAAGGAAACGAGAGCATGGAGTCCTGAAAGAAGAGTAGTTTTTGGTAACAATTGTACATGCATGTTATGGTTGACTTCGTACTTGTACAAGAGAAAACAGGAGCCTAATTGTTTAGCGGGGTTGTCAAAATGCATGAACAAAAAGTTCGAATGGCATCTGGTCGAGATCCGTCTGATCGACTGAGGAAACTAGCCGCCGCTGCCGCCAAGAGATCCAACTTTTCCGGCGCCGTCTTCCGGACGCTCCCCTCCACCGGCAACCTCTTGGTTGTCGGTGGTGAGGATGTCGCCGGATCCTGCGCGTGCGGATCGTTTTAGACGTAGCTTCTAGGGCCCTAGTAGCTTAGGTTTTTAGACCGTTCAACGTTCGAGCGGGGATGGTGGACTTGTGTCCTCAGGCTCCGCCATTGCGACGGCATGTGCTCCAGCTTCGGCGCGGAGTTTGGAAGGTAGTCCAGAAGCGAATGCAGATTGTGGTTTGCATCGACAACATCTGAAAGACGGAACGTGTGCTAAGTTCATGGTTGATGGATGGTAGGTATGGCTTCCTCCTTCGGCGTCTTAGTCATGGTGGGGTGACAGATTTGGAGTTCGATGGCACGTCCAGGTTGTTGCGCCGGACTGGTTCGTTCAATGACAATGGCTTCACCTTTGGTGAGCCACCTTGGAGATTCACAAAGCTGCATATCAGTGATGGAGCGGCATCGAGCTCAGATAGAAGGTGATCTGTCATTTTCTTTTCCTTTGGTAGCTGTTGTGGTGGTGTCGGAGGCAGGTGACGGGCGTTGGTGTAAAGCTCAGAGACGTTGTGTTGTCTTTTCACTTTTGTAATGTCGGTCTCTACGTGACTTATACTTTGATTTGTACGATATGAATGAGACATGTTTTACCATGCAAAAAAAAACGCAAGAACAAAAAGAAGTTGGAGTGAAAACCAATATGAATTTGAATTAAAAGGCTTTTGATGCCATAGTCCATAGCAAAAACAACCAGTCATAGTGCTGGGTTGTGATGAAAAGTATTCCAAAAAAAAGAAACTCTACAAAGAAGATTCCTCATAACTAGAGGACGTCGTACTCTTCAAGGCGGTTAAGTCAAAGCAAAAGGTCAACTTACGAATGATTCATTAAAGGAGCACCTTGCTAAGGAGACCAAGGCTTGAATACCACTTTAATCGATAAGAGGAGGTGAATAGACTAGTGAGCCAAAAATGGACACTTCTCTTAAATTTTAGATTTTTTTTGTCAACTTTAGGTTTTTCTAACATTCTATCAAGCACCCAGACATGCAATTTTGCTAGAGTATAGGCAACGGAAAGAAAGTAATACATGCCAATATAATCCTGCTAGAGTATAAGCAGCGGAAAGTAAATACATGCAAGTGAAAGTAAACAAGTAGAGTTAGAGATACACAAACAAGGGTTGGCTCGGTAAAGATTTTTCATGTGGTGAATAGTTGACACTATCTTACATCCATGTTGATGGAGGCTTTGACTCAAGAAGGGTCTAAAATTATAAGGGTTTCGATTGTGAGATTCTAGGAAGGAATGGTCCACAAAGGACTATCACCAACGAAGGGTTCACTAAGGAGCAACCGGCCTATTTCACAATGAAGTACACCCACGAAGGACTAGCCTCACTAGGGTACGTATTCACAAAGTAGACGATCTTTGAGCCCTTCCAAACTTATTGAGTCCTTCATCAGTGGCACCTAGCCGATCTAGGAGGTGCGTATCCTCCAAAAGTAACAAGATAGAGATTACTTGATGATGAATCCCTTGCTTTCGTGCTTCAAAAGATAAACTCCTAAACACGCAAACTCTCTCAAGATGGCTTTTGAATTGGATAGGAAAGAGCAGAAAGCAAGAGGAGATTATATCTCAAAGGATTGACCTGGATGGTTGGAGTAGAAAGCCCTTGAAATCAGCATAAGGAGGTGAAGTTCTCTCTCAGAACATATGATGTGAGTGAAGTTTGCTTTGAGTGAACAGGCGGGGGCATAAATAGGAGGGGCTAGAACTCTAATTGTTACCAACTTTATTACACGGCTCAGAAGCTCCTACGTGAATAAAGGAGACAACTTTCTGACGTTTTAGAAGGTCCGACCAAAGATCATTCGTAGGCTTTGAGAGGTACACTTCTGCAATGGCACACACTTTGGTTTTCTCCTCAAAAATTCCGACTAGCATGTCAAGAAAAGGTTTCTAGATGCTTCGATGATTCTAAATTAACATTTGGAAGCTCTGAATGGAAAGAGTTATGCAACAACTATATCTAGTGAAAAGTTCGGCGATTCCGACTGGAAGATCTTCGAAGCTCCGAAGTGAATGGAACTAGGTAGATATAGCGGAGGAATCTTTGAAGGAATTTGAGGATTTTGAAGTTTGGTCTTTAAGCACATGGAGAACTAAACTGATCACAACATCTTCATCCCATTTTGATAGTAATGTCATTGCCTATGGAGTCAATGTGATCTTGTACCACTAAAATGACGTCCTTAGACTTGGCCAACACTTGTCTTGATGCAATTTGCAGGGGTCACCTTTTATTCCTTTGTTGCACCCACAAGGAACTTTTCCTGAAATAATTTGTATGAGGCATTAGTTTCTTGAGATATGTTGACATTAATTACCAAAATCCACCAATGAAATTAGATGCACTTTCAAAGTCATAATTTCTAGGACAATGGTAGTGATATTTTGTGTTGGAATTTGACCCCTTCTTGCCAATGCAATTCAAAGAGCACTTGCAAACTTTACTTGAAGACAATCCAGAAATCTCCCCAACAACCAACAAAGACAAATTTCTTCACAGGTAAAAAATCTTCTTAAGCAGGCCTGGAAGCAAAAGCTTTTGGCGTCAAGAATTCAAACCTTTGCTTGGAGGCTATTAAGGAAACCTATCCCCAATGGGCTTAGAGCAGGCATGTACAAAGTTCATATAAATTAAACTTGTTGCAGGCGTGGCCGATGATATGCTCATCTTCCTTGTATGCTTTTTTGCTAATGTAGCCTAGTTTTGTAGCCTTTGGTATTTTAAGGTTTGGTACCTTTGCATTCAATCATGACAATAGGACAATCATAATTCAACATTTACTTTTTATGAACCACCCCTACAACTATGTGGAAACTTATTTACTTTCTTATGGTGCCTTTGGAAGGCCGGAAAATGATCGTCTTTTCTACAGGAAAAATTCTCTCCCACTGGGTACATTAGATGGAGAATGCAATTACTGTCTGCAACACTTACTCTGATGAGCAGGACCAACCGCTTGATAGAAAATAAGCTCTAATGACTCTAACCCTGCTCTACCTACCCAATGTTGCTCTATTTCTACAGATCTTATTGTGGGGCCAAAGGTCTTTTTGGACACTTCTTGGAAGAGCTCCAAGGTCGTAGGAAGGTTGCACCTTCAAGCAATAAGATTAGGCCTTTATATTCAAATCCGTGATAAAGAAGTCTCATGTAGTATAATGGTTGAAGCCACAATGGATCAAACTTCTTCTCCGCTAGTGGCTGAAGCTGGAGCATTGCATCTAGTTGCAGTCATTGCTAGGAAGGTCAACATTCAGAGACCTACTTTTCATACGGACAACCTATCTTTGGTCAAAGTTGTTGCTGCCAAGGATAACAATCCTGCTCGTACTCGTTGGGACATTAGGGAGCACCTTCTTGCATTCTTTTGCAACTCCACACAATTCAACCCCTTAATCTTTCATATCAAAAGGGATCTCAATGGAGTTGTGCACGACTATGCTCATCGGGTTCTAAACATAAGTGCGGAACCTGTTTCGTGCATCAAACTAGCTCATAGGCAAACCACTTGTCCAACTTTAGACGCATTCCCATAGTTGGTTTGTCCAGGTGTTGTTATTCATGTTGTAACTTGTACTTGATCTATCTTTGATTGAATTTGACGCCTCGTGCACCTCCCTCTTGTTAAAAAAATAAATAAACTAGTTGTTGAACACAAAATAGAAAGAAAAAAAAGCTAATCCTGCCCCTCTATATGGGGTAAAACAAAAATGACCTATGTGCACGTGTAAATACTTTTCTTAAGTGAAAACATTTAATTTTTATGAACCACCCATACAACTATGTGAAAACTTGTTTACTTTCTTACGGTGCCTTTGGAAGGCTAGAAAATGATCGTCTTTTCTACAGGAAAAAATTCTCCCCCCACTAGGTACATTAGATGGAGAATGCAATCACTGCCTGCAACACTTACTCTGATGAGAAGGACTAACCACTTGATAGAAAATAACTCTAATGACTCTAACCCTGCTCTGCCTTCCCAACGCTGCTTTATTTCTATAGATCTTATTGTGAGGCCAATGATCTTTTCAGATGCTTCTTGGAAGAGCTCTAAGGTCGTTGGAAGGTTGCACCTTCCAACAATAAGATTAGGCCTTTATATTCAAATCCATGATAAAGAAGTCTCATGCAGTATAATGGTTGAAGCCACAATGCCTCAAGCTTCTCCACTGCTTGTGGCTGAAGCTGGAGCATTGCATCTAGTTGTAGACTTGTAGTCATTGTTAGAGAACTCAACATTCAGAGGCCTACTTTTTTTTACAGACAACCTATCTTTGGCCAAATCTGTTGCAGTCAAGGATAACAATTCTGCTCGTACTCGTTGGGACATTAAGGAACACCTTCTTGCGTTCTTTTGAACCTCCACACAGTTCAACCCCTTAATCTTTCCTATCAAAAGGGATCTCAATGGAGTTGTGCACGACTGTGCTCATCGGGTTCTAAACATAAGCATGAAACCTGTTTCATGCATCAAACTAGCTCATAGACAAACCGCTTGTCCAACTTTAGCCGCATTCCCATAGTTAGTTTGCCCAGGTGTTGTTATTCATGTTGTAATTTGTACTTTGATCTTGGCGCCTCGTGAACCTCCCTCTTGTTACAAAAAAAATACTAGTTACTGAACGCAAAATAGAAAGAAAGAAAATATAATCCCTTCAATCTGAATTAATTGATGCAACCATACGGGGTAAAAATATAATGGCCTATGTGCACCTGTAAAGCCTTCACTTAATCACTTAACTGAAAAACAAAAGGGAAGAGGGGGAAAAAAAATCTTATCTCATCTTCTCCCACACAGAGCTTCCCCGCTCCGGGCTCTCCACGTGACCTCTCTCAGCTCTCGGTCAGCACCTCACATCCCCGCGCGCGCACAGTCGCGCAGAGCCACTGCCGCCTCCAGCTCCACCAGGCCGCATGTCTCTCCTCAGTTCACCCACGCCATTCGGTGCGGCCACCGCCGCCCGCCGTCGCCTCCCGCCCGCCGCCCCACTCCCGGGCCGCCGCGCCGCGCTGCACGTGGCGCTCGCGCGCCGGACCGGCGTCTCGTCCCGCACGCAGCGGCGCCTCGAGGAGCGCGGCGGCAAGAAGCGCCGCGGCGGCGTCGAGACGCCCGACGCCGACGAGGACACCGGCCCGGCGTGGGAGGGCGTGGAGTGGGAGGGGGAGCCGCTGGGGTTCGAGGTGTCGACGGAGCCCATGCCGTACCTGCCGGACCCGGAGAAGCCCGACTTCTGGGAGGGGCCCAACATGGAAGTCCTCGGCTTCTTCGTGCAGTACATGTGGGCCTTCGGCGTCTTCTTCTCTGTGAGCACCCTCTCCTCCTCCTCCTCCATTAGTTCTGTGACGTAGGATCTGTATAGTTTGATAGTTTCTCAAAGGAAAATATTCAGTTTTTCTTGAGATGTCGGCACCAGAGAAATTTGGTTTGCAGTCGAATAGCTCTACTTTGAAATGTTTTCCACATAAGGAAGTGGAAGTCAGCATGAAGGAATCCCTTGAATTCGGCAAGCTGGGACTGGCATTAAAATTGCTTAGATCGCGAGTAATTATTTGCTAAATCATTTATAATACTAGTTGCAAGCAGCGAGGGCTCCATGTTCATGTTGTAAACACTCTTTGTAGTACACTGAGCTACTGAATTATTTTCCTCATCTGAACCAAAAGAGTAAATCCTTTCCAATGCCTAGAAGCTAGAACTCTACTGGTACTGTGCGTAGATTGCAGAAAACGTTGAACTCTCTACTGGTACTGTGTAGGGGCATCCGGGAGCTGTTACACATTCCTCATGAAGCTATTTATTTACATTTGCTGACTGTTTAACAAGAGATAATTTATCACTTCTTTATTACTCCCACCGTCCCATAATATAAGACCTTATTACATCCAATTTGTGAGTAAATTGGATGTAATAAGATCTTATATTATGGGACGGAGGGAGTAGATTACATTGCTATGTATACATTCCTGGTGTTTGATCATTGGCATTATGACAACTTAACCACCTATTGTTGCAGATGTCCACTCAATAAGTTTTTTTTTTGAAAGATCTAGCAAAATGCTGGCTTGATTCGATTTAGCAGGAAGCAGCGGAAGAACAACATGATGAAGATCCGAAGATCAAAGAAAAAAGAAAACGACAGCCCTATTAGCTGCCGAGCTACCATCACAGCCAACGCGACTACAAAGCAAAAAGGGCCTGTCCTAGGCTAAGCGTCACCGCCGCGTCACTTGACCAACGCCGGTATCCTCCGAAGACAGCAGCAGCTCCAACTAAGACTTTCTTTGTCAACGCACCATCCACCCTTGAAGCAGAGTGCAGGCAGATGGCGGAACTCGGTCGGTCCTAGAAAAAGCTTCGTCTTGGACTTATCAGCGATGGCGTACATTGCGCCTGGAGCTTCACAAAAAACAGCGGCGAGCACCGGAGAAGCGCCACATAGAACCTCCAAGCAGTGTCTCAAAAACGTGATGCTCCCAACAGAGGAACGACGTCGGAGACGCTGTCATCACGCCGATCCAACCGGACCTAGGCTTTCGCCCAGAGACACTACCAACCAAGCTCGAGGAAGATGCCGACACACCTCGGTGGCGCCTCCAAGGAGGAAAATGACACCCTCAGGCGCCATCGACACCGGCTCTTGTTGTGCAGGACTTTCGTCCGTATCGTCGCACACCTCCGCCCAAGCCCTACGGAGCTCGTCCATGTCGTCTCTCGCAGCACCTTGTTGTTGAAGCCGTGAAGGCATGGTCCACCTCCCCACGGCGAGCATGCAGAGGCCAGATCGGGCCCCGCATCCCGCGTCTACCACGGCTGGAGCCTCCCTGCTCCAGCAAGCGTAGCCTTCCCAGATCCAGCGCAGCCCATCAGTGTCCTCGACGCCCTCCACTCGCCGCCCGGTGCAGTGCCGACGCCACCCTCCGCGGTGCCCACCTTCGCGCCAGGCCAGGAGCAGCACGGGGTGGAACTCGGGCCCTCGAGGAGGCAGCGCGCCAGATCCGCGCCACTGCCACCGTCGGACCGCTCCCCAGCCCTACGCCGGCCAGATCCGCACCGGCCCTCATCCCCGCGCCCTCCTCCTCCTTTACTGCAACCCCTCTCGGCGCCCTCTTCCTCCACCTCGCCATCTCCCGGGCGCCGCACCAGATCCGCTCGCATGGACGCGCCGCTCGACGCCGCAAGCCGCGGAAACAGCCGCCCATCGCCCGACGAAGCCTCCCCCTGCAGCCAACCGTAGAGCGCCTCCGACCCGAGGAGATCCGTCGTCGGGCCGCGCCCCGCCGCGAAGCCGGCCGTCCCGCGCCGTCCTGGCGCCTCGCGGGGAGGGGAAGGGCCCCGCCGCCGCCGACGTACGCGCGGGCTTTGCCCGGCGCCGTCCCCTGGCGGCGGCGAGGGAGGGGGGCGGGGGTGGAGGGGGGCTGCGGCGGTAGGCTGGGGTTTTCGCCTGGCCGCTCGCGGGAGCGGACGAGCGAGCTGCGGACTTGGTAGAGATAACTCTCCATGTTATCCCATGCACTTAGATCATCACATTAATCCATCCATGTAACCATGTTAATTCCCATGCGATGGAACTGATTTTCCTTTTCATACCTGTGCAGTTGGTTGCTTGTGGCGTTGCCGTGGCTACATATAACGATGGGGCATCAGACTTCAGAGACACTCCTGCTTTCAAGGAATCAACCCAAGCCCAGGAGTTCCCGGAAGAGTCAGAATCATCGGGCGCCGATGTGTTTGAAGGTAATCCAACTGAGGTAGCACCAGCTCTTGAGTAGGACTGTCAAGGAGACATCGTGGAAAGAAATGAAGGCTCTCTCTTTGAGCTATAGGGCTCTGCAGTAGCCAGTAAACTTGTACAACATTCAGTGGAAACTTGAAAGCATAGTGTTAAGGAAATTGGCTGCCATGGTTCGGAAAAGAAAATTATCTGGTGATCACTATGTACTGAATTATCTCTTGAATAATCCTAAGTCGAGATCAGAATATGTAAATGGTTAATTAGTGGTGATGAAATTCAGCTATGCTTCTATCTTTGTTGTTGTTTTATTTTGATTTTGCTCCTCCAGTGGTTTGCTTAGATGTGTGTGTAAGAAGCAAACTTGTGTGATTTGACTGCTTCATGTCTATCTACCTACAAAAATGTATATTCTGAGCTTATATTATTTACATATCTCATTCTGCTCTGTACTGAACTTCCCTTGAATTGCTTTATGTTGAAAGTAGAAAATAATTTACCAACAGTTAGTTGTGATTCAATTCAACCAACGGTTAGTTGTGAATATTTTTAAACTGCAAGATTTGATAAGAAGCTTGAGACGGTCTTAGATTCAGCTTGCTCCTATTCCTAAGCCCAAAGGGGAGGCGCTGGCTGCTGTGGAGCGGGCTCAACCGCCGGATCCCCAACCAACCACAACCCCACGAGACGAGCGCCGGGACTGGAATTCCCACGGAGACAGGGAACCATAAAGCTATCAGGCAGAGCAGAGTGTACACCAACAAATCCTCTTCTTCCTCCCAGTCCCAGTCCCAGTACAGTTCTTCCGTAGCTTTAAGCGTTTCATGGCCCGAAAGCAAAATGACCTCCGAGGCCTTTGCGTCCGCGCTCACACGATGCATGGCTGCTGGTTGGCGGTTGCGCTGCACGAGAAAGCAGCAGCCAGCCAGCCAGCTAGCGCGAGGCGGCGCGGCGCCCCTATATACGCACCACGCTGCATGATGCCTGCACACCCGCCATTCCCCGACGCGCATAGGTTCGTTCGGAGCTAGCAGGCGGCGGCTTCTCCCGTCGGCGCGCGCAGGATGATCCCGGAGGGCGCGGCGGAGCTGGTGTCCCTGCTGGCCCCCCTGCTCGTCGTCGTGGGCGTGGCCGCGGTGATCGCGTCGGCGTCGGCGGGCGGGGGCGCGCGCGAGGCGGAGGCGCAGGTGGAGGCTCGGGCGAGGGAGTGGGCGCGGTTCGTGTTCGGCTCCTCGGAGGACGCGGAGCTCGTCGATGGTGCCGGTGGCCGAGCGGACCCCCGGTGGCGCGTGGATGGGGTGAGCTAGTGGCCGTGCACGGCGCACGGTGCACGCACGCGCATGTCTCCTCCATTCTCGTCGGCTCGTGTGCGAGGCCAAACAGTACGGGGTACCGTATGGAGTAGATTGTTGCAACTTGCAAGCGTCGGTTCTCACCCTATGTTTGTTGCTAATTACTGATAGCAGATAAATTTTACTCCCTCCGTTCTTAAATATTTGTCTTTCTAGAGATTTCAATAAGTGACTACATACGGAGCAAAATGAGTGTACCTACACTCTAAAATATGTCTATATACATCCGTATGTAGTAGTCTATTTTAGATCTCTAAAAAGACAAATATTTAGGAACCGAGGGAGTATGTCGCAAATGCTTTTTTTTCATGTTGCAAATGTTAAGCAGAGAAGTTTCGTTGTTGCAAGTGTTGCCGTTGTTAAAGGTCCGTAATTTATCATGGCTGTTGTTACTGTCACAACATGAAGATAAATAGTTTGTGTGCGGTCTTAGAGCATCTACGGTTGAACTTGGCAAATTCGATCCTTCAAACGCCCGCGAATGCGTCCGTGCACGTCCGCCGACAGTGTCCGATCAAGCCTCAAATAATCCATTCTATAACCGGATATCTCAAATTGAAAACCTCAAATCCATATTATTACATGCAACATAAACCTAGTATTAAGCGGAGCTCGTTCGGCTCCGCCATGCCCATGCCCGGCGGCGGTTGCGCTCCGTAGAATGTTCGTCCGGTCGTCGACGAGGTAGAGTAGGACATGGGACACGAGCTGGCTCACGGGACTCAAGGCACCGCCATCTCCCATGCCCTACTCCCTGGATCCCTGATGGTGCCGGTTGACGACAGATCGATGATGGATACGTCCTGTGAGGAGCCGGCGACGTCCACCACGACGCGGTTGCCGCGACCGCACTGGTGCACCATACGGGGCGCCGAAGAATGTGACTCCGCCTCACCAACGTCCACCATTTCTAGGGTTGTCGCCGCCTCCCACGTCCGCTGCCTCGCATGGCAGGCACGCCGCGCCATGTTTGCGCTGGACGACACCATGGTGCGTCCTCTAGCTCGGCGCACCAACAGAGGGGTGGCGCACCTCACGGGCGGGAATCTGATGTTGTACGGTAGGTGAATTTTTGACGCCTTGTGCCCACACTCTGCGGTGCTCCTCTGCACTCTCTTTGTTCCTCTGCGTATACTATCCACTCTACTCTGCCTGGTTCGCATGCCGTTCGGCGGGAATCGTTTCTCGCACTGATTCCGCTGCGGTGCCGCCCACTGTTTGATAATTGCCACTAATTTCTATGCATATGACACCGATCAAAAGCAGTGTGTGATTCCCGCCTAAAGAAAGAAAGGGCTCGTGAGGTCAAGGCAACAGAAGAAGCTGGTGATGGAAAAGGAAAATATCCACGCTGATGCGGTCGCGTCCACTGAAGCAAAAGCAACACTGAGTGACTGATGCGACCGCGTCCGCTGAAGCAAAAGCTAGCGGAGTGAGTGATTCCCGAGGAAATACGAATTAGTGGGCACAAAATATAGAAGAAACAACATTGGGTTCCCGCCCGCGGAAATTAGCTTCATCCACGCATGGGAGTCATCGTTGTCTGCCACAACAAACGCTATCGGGCATGCAACAACAGCTACAGTGCGGCCGCCTGAAGGAGTGGCGGAGTGGCCTGCCATCTCGTCTGGCGTGCATCAGGTGCTGTCGGCATGCGGGCGGCAGCTGTAGGGCTGGCCGCCTCCTCGAGTGGCGGTAGGGCTCACCTGGCCTGGCCCATTCTGTCCCGGCGAGAAGCGCTGCACAAAACATGTTATACCCGGGCAGCCGCCTCCAGGCGTGGCGGCAGGTGCCACGTGTTGCCAGTTGTGCCTACCTGTTGGGAAACGTAGTAGAAATTCAAAATTTTCCTATGAGTCACCAAGATCTATCTATGGAGAAACTAGCAACGAGAGAAAGGAGTGCATCTACATACCCTTGTAGATCGCGAGCGGAAGCGTTCAAGAGAACGGGGTTGAGGGAGTCGTACTCGTCGTGATCCAAATCACCAAAGATCCTAGTGCCGAACGGACGGCACCTCCGCGTTCAACACACGAGTAGCCCGGTGACGTCTCCCGTGCCTTGATCCAACAAGGAGAGAGGGAGAGGTTGGGGAAGACTACGTCCAGCAGCAGCACAACGGCATGATGGTGATGGAGGAGCGTGGCACTCCAGCAGGGCTTCGCGAAGCACCGCAAGAGACGAGGAGGGAGAGGTAGGGCTGCACCTTGGGAGAGTTCATCTCGTGTGTTTTGCAGCCCCCAATACCTCAAGTATATATAGGGGAAGGGGAGGGGCTGCGCCCCCATCTAGGGTTCCCTCCCTAGGGGTAGCGGCAGCCCCCCAAAACCCATTGATACGTCCATTTTGCATCATGCTTTTATGACAATATTTATTGCATTATGGGCTGCTATTTCACATTATGTCACAATACGTATGGCTATTCTCTCTTATTTTACAAGGTTTACATGAAGAGGGAGAATGTCGGCAACTGGAATTCTAGGCTGGAAAAGGAGCAAATATTGGATGCCTATTCTACGCAACTCCAAAAGTCCTGAAACTCCACGGAATACCTTGAAATAAATAAAGAAAAATCGTCGCCAAAGATGAAGGACAGGGGGCCCACACCCTGCTCACGAGGGTGGGGGCGCCCCCCTGGGCGCGCCCCCCTACCTCGTGGGCCCCCTGGTGGCTCTCCGACATCCATCTTCTCCTATATGAAGTCTTTCGATGAGAAAAAAATAAAGGAGAACCTTTCGGGACGAGACTCCGCCGCCACGAGGCGGAACCTTGGCGGAACCAATCTAGGGCTCTGGCAGAGCTGTTCTGCCGGGGACACTTCCCTCCGGGAGGGGGAAATCATCATCATCATCATCACCAACGCTCCTCTCATTGGGAGAGGGCAATCTCCATCAACATCTTCACCAGCACCATCTCATCTCCAAACCCTAGTTCATCTCTTGTATCCAATTCTTGTCTCCAAGTCCGGGATTGGTGCTAGTAGTTTGCTAGTAGTATTGATTACTCCTTGTAGTTGATGCTAGTTGGTTTATTTGGTGGAAGATCATATGTTCAGATCCTTTATGCACATCATTACCCCTCTGATTATGAACATGGATATACTTTGTGAGTAATTACGTTTGTTCCTGAGGACAAGGGAGAAGTCTTGCTATAAGTAGTCATGTGAATTTGGTATTCGTTCCATATTTTGATGAGATGTATGTTGTCTAGCCTCTAGTGGTGTTATGTGAACGTCGACTATATAACACTTCACCATTATTTGGTCCTAGAGGAAGGCATTGGGAAGTAATAAGTAGATGATGGGTTGTTAGAGTGACAGAAGCTTAAACCCTAGTTTATGTGTTGCTTCGTAAGGGGCTGATTTGGATACATATGTTTCATGCTATGGTTAGGTTTACCTTAATACTTTTGTTGTAGTTGCAGATGCTTGTAATAGAGGTTAATCATAAGTGGGATGCTTGTCCAAGTAAGGGCAGTACCCAAGCACCGGTCCACCCACATATCAAATTATCAAATTACTGAACGCGAATCATATGAGCGTGATGAAAACTAGCTTGACGATATTCCCATGTGTCCTCGGGAGCGCTTTTCCTATTATAAGAGTTTGTCCAGGCTTGTCCTTTGCTTCAAAAAGGATTGGGCCACCTTGCTGCACTTTATTTACTTTTGTTACTTGTTGCTCGCTACAATTTATCTTATCACAAAACTATCTGTTACCACTTATTTCAGTACTTGCAGAGAATACCTTGCTGAAAACCGCTTATCATTTCCTTCTGCTCCTCGTTGGGTTCGACACTCTTACTTATCGAAAGGACTACGATAGATCCCCTATACTTGTGGGTCATTAAGACTCTTTTCTGGTGCCGTTGCCGGGGAGTGAAGCGCCTTTGGTAGGTGGAATTTGGTAAGGAAAAATTTATTTAGTGTGCTGAAATTTTCTGTCACTTTTTACTATGGAAAGTAATTGTCTGAGGGGCTTGTTCGGGGTATCTTCACCCCGTCCAGTAGAGCAAAGAGTTGCTGCTCAACCTACTCAACCTACTGAACCTATTGAAAATGAAACTCCTTTTGAGATTCCTTTGGGTTTGATAGAAAAACTGCTAGCTAACACTTTTACAGGAGATGGAACAAAGCATCCTGACGAACATCTACGCTATGTGGATGATGTTTGTGGACTATTTAAGCTTGTAGGTATACCCGATGATGTTGTTAAGAAGAAGGCTTTCCCTTTATCTTTGAAGGGAGACGCATTGACATGGTATAGGCTATGTGATGATATGAGATCCTGGAACTATAAAAGATTGAAGTTGGAATTTCATCAAAAGTATTACCCTATGCATCTTGTTCATCGTGATCACAATTATATATATAATTTTTGGCCTCGCGAAGGAGAAAGCATCGCTCAAGCTTGGGGAGGCTTAAATCAATGTTATATTCATGCCCCAATCATGAGCTCGCAAGAGAAGTGATTATGCAAAGTTTTTATGCTCGGCTTTCTGATAACAATCGCACCATGCTCGATACTTCTTGTGCTGGCTCTTTTATGATGAAGACTATTGAATTCAGATGGAATTTATTGGATAGAATTAAACACAACTCTGAAGATTGCGACCTCGACGAAGGTAAGGAGTCAGGTATGACACTTAAGTTTGATTGTGTTAAATCTTTTATGGATACCGATATTTTCCATAGGTTTAGCACTAAATATGGACTTGACTCTGAGATAGTAGCTTCTTTCTGTGAATCTTTTGCTACTTATGTTGATCTCCCCAAGCAGAAGTGGTCTAAATATCATCCTCCCATAGAAGTAAAAGTAGCTGCACCTATTAAAGTTGAAGAAAAGATTGTCACTTATAATGATCCTATTGTTCCTACTTCTTATGTTGAGAAACCACCTTTCCTTGTTAGAATGAAGGATCATGATAAAGCTTCAATTGTTGTTCGTAAAAGCAATATTAGAACTTATACACCTCCTGAGTAAGTCAAAGTAGAACCTAATATTGCTATTGTTAAAGATCTCTTGTCTGACAATATTGATGGGCATGTTATTCAATTCTGTGGTGAAACTGCCAGAATTGCTAAACCTTGTGATAAAGATAAACATAGACTTGTGGTAGGCTGCCTGTTATTTCTGTTAAAATAGGAGATCATTGTTATCATGGCTTGTGTGATATGGGTGCTAGTGCTAGTGTTATACCCATTGACTTATACAAAGAAATTATGCATGATATTGCACCTGCTGAGTTAGAAGATATTGATGTTACAATTAAACTTGCCAATAGAGATACTATTTCTCCAGTGGGAATTGTTAGAGATGTTGAAGTCTTGTGTGGAAAAACCAAATATCCCGCTGATTTTCTTGTTCTTGGTTCTCCACAAGATAGCTTTTGTCCCATTATATTTGGTAGACCCTTCTTGAATACTGTTAATGCTAAGATAGATTGCAAAAAGAATGTTGTTACTATTGGCTTGGATGATATGGTTCATGAGTTTAATTTCTCTAAATTTAGTAAACAACATCGTGAGGAAGAATCGCCTAGTAAGGATGAAAGTATTGGTCTTGCCTCTATTGTTGTACCTCCTAGTGATCCTTTAGAACAGTATTTGCTAGACCATGAAAATGATATGTTCATGAATGAAAGAAGGGAAATAGACGAAGTATTCTTTAAACAGGAACCAATTCTGTAACCTAATTGCCTGTTGAAATCCTAGGGGATCCTCCTCCACCCAAGGGTGATCCCGTGTTCGAGCTTAAACCGTTGCCTGATAATCTTAAATATGCTTATCTTGATGAAAAGAAAATATATCCTGTCATTATTAGTGCTAACCTTTCAGAGCATGAAGAAGAAAGATTATTGAAAACTCTGAAGAAGCACCGTGCCGCTATTGGATATACTCTGGATGATCTTAAGGGCATCAGTCCCACTCTATGCCAACATAAAATAAATTTGGAAGCAGATGCCAAACCAGTTTGTGATCCTCAACGACGTTTGAATCCTAAAATGAAAGAAGTGGTAAGAAAAGAAATACTCAAGCTTCTGGAGGCAGGTATAATTTATCCCGTTGTTGATAGTCAGTGGGTAAGTTCTGTCCATTGTGTCCCTAAGAAGGGAGGTATTACTGTTGTCCCTAATGATAAAGATGAGTTGATTCCGCAAAGAATTATCACAGGTTATAGGATGGTAATTGATTTCTGTAAGTTAAATAAGGCTACTAAGAAAGATCATTACCCCTTACCTTTTATTGATCAAATGCTAGAAACATTATGCAAACATACACACTATTGCTTTCTAGATGGTTATTCTGGTTTCTCTCAAATACCTGTGTCAGCTAAAGGTCAATCAAAGACTACTTTTACATGCCCTTTTGGTACTTTTGCTTATAGATGTATGCCTTTTGGTTTATGTAATGCACCTGCTACCTTTCAAAGATGCATGATGGCTATATTCTCTGACTTTTGTGAAAAAATTTGTGAGGTTTTCATGGACGATTTTTCCGTCTATGGTTCCTCTTTTGATGATTTCTTAAGCAATCTTGATCGAGTTTTGCAGAGATGTGAAGAAACTAATCTTGTCTTGAATTGGGAAAAGTGCCACTTTATGGTTAATGAAGGTATTGTCTTGGGGCACAAAGTTTCTGAAAGAGGTATTGAAGTTGACAAAGCCAAGGTTGATGCTATTGAAAAGATGCCATGTCCCAAGGACATCAAAGGTATAAGAAGTTTCCTTGGTCATGCCGGATTTTATAGGAGGTTCATTAAGGACTTCTCAAAAATCTCTCGGCCTCCGACTAATTTATTACAAAAAGATGTACCATTTGTCTTTGATGATGATTGTGTGGAAGCATTTGAAATACTTAAGAAAGCATTAGTCTCTGCACCTGTTGTTCAACCACCTGATTGGAATTTACCCTTTGAAATTATGTGTGATGCTAGTGATTATGCTGTAGGTGTTGTTCTAGGGCAAAGAGTTGATAAGAAATTAAATGTTATCCATTATGCTAGTAAGACTCTAGACAGTGCTCAAAGAAATTATGCTACTACCGAAAAGGAACTTTTAGCAGTTGTGTTTGCTTGAGTTGATAAGAAATTAAATGTTATCCATTATGCTAGTAAGACTCTAGACAGTGCTCAAAGAAATTATGCTACTACCGAAAAGGAACTTTTAGCAGTTGTGTTTGCTTGTGATAAGTTTAGACCTTATATTGTTGATTCTAAAGTAACTATTCACACTGATCATGCTGTTATTAAATATCTTATGGAAAAGAAGGATGCAAAACCTAGACTCATTAGATGGGTTCTTCTGCTACAAGAATTTGATTTACATATTGTTGATAGAAAAGGAGCTGAGAACCCCGTTGCAGACAACTTGTCTAGGTTAGAGAATGTTCTTGATGACCCACTACCTATTGATGATAGCTTTCCTGATGAACAAATAAATGTCATAAGCACTTCTCGTAGCACTCCTTGGTATGCTGATTATGCTAATTATATTGTCGCTAAATTTATACCACCTAGATTCACATACCAACAAAAGAAAAAGTTTTTCTATGACTTGCGACATTACTTTTGGGATGACCCACATCTTTATAAAGAAGGAGTAGATGGTGTCATTAGACATTGTGTACCTGAGCATGAACGGGAACAGATCCTATGCAAGTGTCACTCCGAAGCTTATGGAGGACACCATGCTAGAGATAGAACTGCACATAAGGTATTGCAATCTGGTTTTTATTGGCCTACTCTCTTCAAGGATGCCCGTAAGTTTGTTTTGTCTTGCGATGAATGTCAAAGAATTGGTAATATTAGTAGACGTCAAGAAATGCCTATGAATTGTTCACTTGTTATTGAACCATTTGATGTTTGGGGCTTTGATTATAGGGACATTTACATCTGTGCCCCTAACTCGAACCCACTACTCAGATTTGCCCCTAATTTTGAAGCATGCTCAAATTTGCCCCCCCACTGTTAAGTCAATACTTAGAAATGCCCTTCCATACAGTACCGTAGCACTTTCCGTCCAATACTGTAGCACTTTCCATCTGCTACAGTACACATGGGCCTCTGACGGTCAAAGGCCTTTGACTGGACGGAAGGGCATTTCTGAGTAGTGACTTAACGGCGGAGGGGCAAATTTGAGCATGCTTTGAAATTAGGGGCAAATCTGAGTAGGTGGTTCGAGTTAGGGGCAGAAATGCAAATGACCCTTGATTATATGGGACCTTTTCCTGCCTCTAATGGATATACTCATATTTTAGTTGCTGTTGATTACGTTACTAAGTGGGTAGAAGCTATTCCAACTAGTAGTGCTGATCATAACACTTCTATTAAAATGCTTAAGGAAGTTATTTTTCCGAGGTTTGGAGTCCCCATATATTTAATGACTGATGGTGGTTCACACTTTATTCATGGTGCTTTCCGTAAGATGCTAGCTAAATATGACGTTAATCATAGGATTGCATTTCCTTATCACCCGCAGTCTAGTGGTCAAGTAGAGTTGAGCAATAGAGAGCTCAAATTAATGGGCCTATAGAACTGCATATAAAAATCCTATGGGTATGTCTCTGTATAAAATGGTTTATGGAAAAGCTTGTCACTTACCCCTCGAACTAGAACACAAGGCATACTGGGCTATTAAAGAGCTCAACTATGATTTCAAACTTGCCGGTGAGAAGAGGTTATTTGATATTAGCTCACTTGATGAATGGAGAACCCAAGCTTATGAAAATGCCAAGTTGTTTAAAGAAAAGGTTAAAAGATGGCATGACAAAAGGATAAAAAAGCGTGAGTTTAATGTAGGTGATTATGTATTGCTATACAACTCTCATTTAAGAATTTTTGCAGGAAAACTTCTCTCTAAATGGGAAGGTCCCTACGTTATCAAGGAGGTCTATCATTCCGGTTCCATAAAAATCAACAACTTCGCGGGCACAAATCCGAAGGTGGTAAACGGTTAAAGGATCAAACATTATATCTCAGGTAATCCTAAAATGTTGAAACCAATATTATTGAAATCGTAACCCCGGAGGAATACATAAGGGACACTTTCCAGCCTGTTTCAGACTCTGAAAAGGAATAAGTATGTGGTACGGTAAGTAAACCGACTCCAAAACAATTTTTAAAGCAATATTTCTCCGTTTTGGAATATTTAGAAAAATAGAAAAATAAATAGCAGTCCGGAGAGGACACGAGGCCTCCACGAGGGTGGAGGGCGCGCCCTACCCCCCTGGGCGCCCCCCCTACCTCGTGAGCACCTCGTGTGCCCTCCGGACTCTGTTTCCCTGCACGTTACGTATTTTGGTCGGTAAAAATTCATTATATATACTCCCGGAGGTTTTGACTCTCGTATCACGCAAATACCCTCTGTTTTTGTTTCGAGCTATTTTCGTTACAGATTTAAAGCACCATGACTTCTCCCTCCTCCAACAACGAAGACAAGGATACTTGGCTATGGAAGATAGAGTTGAAAAGAGAGGAACCAGAAGGGATCAACAAGGATGAAAGGATTAAGAAGGTCATGGAGGTGCCAACTCCGGTGGTGAAAGAAGAAAACATCCCTCAACCTTTACCTAACCTTTTCACTCCAACAGAGATTGAAGCCTTCAAGATGATTGAGCTAGCCCGTATACAGAACAAGTATCTCACACAGGAGAATATTTTGTTGAAGGATCATATTGCTGGGCTCAAGGGCATTATCCGCAAGTTGGAGGAACTTTTACGCTCGTTGTGCGATTATCCACCGTCATCATCACCACCTCCATCACCTCCGAAGACATAATCACATGGGTATGGGCACTCCCCTTGGCAACTGCCAAGCTTGGGGGACGTGCCCTGGTATCGTATCACCATCACAACTCCTATCTTTACCGTATTTCTTAGTTCGATCCTATTAGTAGTATCTTGATTTAGTAGAATAAAGTCTTGGCATGATCTAGTTTTGAGTTTTGCTTTATGATCCTTCTTTGTAATCGAGTCCGTGAGCTATATAATAAAGATTAGTGTTGAGTCAAGGGCTTGATTATTTTGCCATGATCTTGGGTGATTAGAAGAAAAAGAATAAAAAGAATCAAAGAGTTCATATTGATCTTAGTGAAAGTAATGACTTCACATAGAGAGAGTATGATGATTAAAAGTTGTTGGGAGTTGGCAAATATAGCTTTGGTCATCGTTGCAATTAATAGGAAGTAATAAGGAAAGAGAGGTTTCACATATAGATATATTATCATTGACATATTTTATGATTGGGAGCACTCATTAAAATATGACATGCTAAAGAGTTGAGGTTGGACAAGGAAGACAACATAATGAGTTATGTTTTCTTACATCCGAGATAAAGTATGTTGTCATGGATCCTCTACCGTGTTGAGCTTGCCTTTCCCCCTCATGCTAGCCAAATTCTTAGCACCAAGTAGAAATACTACTTGTGCTTCCAAATACCCTTAAACCAGTTTTTCCATGAGAGTCCACCATATCTACCTATGAATTGAGTAAGATCCTTCAAGTAAGTTGTCATCGGTGCAAGCAATAAAAATTGCTCTCTAAATATGCATGACTTATTAGTGCAGAGAAATAAGCTTCGTACGAACTTGTTGTGGACGCAATAAAAGTGACAGACTGCATAATAAAGGTTCACATGCACTGATGACTCATGGGCCCCCTGGTGGCTCTCCGACTCCCATCTTCTCTTATATGAAGTCTTTCGATGAGAAAAAAATAAGGGAGAACCTTTCGGGACGAGACTCCGCCGCCACGAGGCAGAACCTTGGCGGAACCAATCTAGGGCTCTGGCAGAGCTGTTCTGCCGGGGACACTTCCCTCCGGGAGGGGGAAATCATCATCATCATCATCACCAACGCTCCTCTCATCGGGAGAGGGCAATCTCCATCAATATCTTCACCAGCACCATCTCATCTCCAAACCCTAGTTCATCTCTTGTATCCAATTCTTGTCTCCAAGTCCGAGATTGGTGCTAGTAGTTTGTTAGTAGTATTGATTACTCCTTGTAGTTGATGCTAGTTGGTTTATTTGGTGGAAGATCATATGTTCAGATCCTTTATGCACATCATTACCCCTTTGATTATGAACATGAATATTCTTTGTGAGTAATTACGTTTGTTCCTGAGGACAAGGGAGAAGTCTTGCTATTAGTAGTCATGTGAATTTGGTATTCGTTCGATATTTTGATGAGATGTATGTTGTCTAGCCTCTAGTGGTGTTATGTGAACATCGACTACATAACACTTAACCATTATTTGGGCCTAGAGGAAGGCATTGGGAAGTAATAAGTAGATGATGGGTTGCTAGAGTGACAGAAGCTTAAACCCTAGTTTATGTGTTGCTTCGTAAGGGGCTGATTTGGATACATATGTTTCATGCTATGGTTAGGTTTACCTTAATACTTTTGTTGTAGTTGCGGATGCTTGCAATAGAGGTTAATCATAAGTGGGGTGCTTGTCCAAGTAAGGGCAGTACCCAAGCACCGGTCCACCCACATATCAAGTTATCAAAGTACCGACGAATCATATGAGCGTGATGAAAACTAGCTTGACGATATTCCCATGTGTCCTCGAGAGCGCTTTTCCTATTATAAGAGTTTGTCCAGGCTTGTCCTTTGCTACAAAAAGGATTGGTCCACCTTGCTGCACTTTATTTACTTTTGTTACTTGTTGCTCGCTACAATTTATCTTATCACAAAACTATCTATTACCACTTATTTCAGTACTTGCAGAGAATACCTTGCTGAAAACCGCTTATCATTTCCTTCTGCTCCTCGTTGAGTTCGACACTCTTACTTATCGAAAGGACTACGATAGATCCCCTATACTTGTGGGTCATCACCCATCTAGGGTGCGACCAAGGGGGGGAAGAGAGGGGGCGCCCTAGGGTGGGCCTTAAGGCCCATCTGGACCTAGGGTTTGCCCCCTCCCACTCTTCCTGCGCCTTGGGCCTTGGTGGGGGGCGCACCAGCCCACCTGGGGCTGGTCCCATCCCACACTTGGCCTACGCAGCCCTCTGGGGCCGTTGGCCCCACCAGGTGGACCCCTGGGACCCTCCCGGTGGTCCCGGTACGTTACCGATAGCACCCGAAAATTTTCCGGTGACCAAAACAGGACTTCCCATATATAAATCTTTACCTCCGGACCATTCCGGAACTCCTCATGATGTCCGAGATCTCATCCGGGACTCCGAACAACATTCGGTAACCACGTATATCTATTCCCTATAACCCTAGCGTCATCGAACCTTAAGTGTGTAGACCCTACGGGTTCGGGAACCATGCAGACATGACCGAGACAACTTTGCGGCTAATAACCAACAGCGGGATATGGATACCCATGTTGGCTCCCAAATGTTCCACGATGATCTCATCGGATGAACCACAATGTCAAGGATTCAATCAACCCCGTATACAATTCCCTTTGTCTAGCGGTATAGTATTTGCCCGAGATTTGATCGTCGGTATCCCGATACCTTGTTCAATCACGTTACCGTCAAGTCTCTTTACTCGTTCCGTAACACATCATCCCGCGATCAACTCCTTGATCACATTGTGCACATTATGATGATGTCCTATCGAGTGGGCCCAGAGATACCTCTCCGTCATACGGAGTGACAAATCCCAGTCTCGATTCATGCCAACCCAACAGACACTTTCGGAGATACCCGTAGTGCACCTTTATAGCCACCCAGTTACGTTGTGACGTTTGGTACACCCAAAGCATTCCTACGGTATCCGGGAGTTGCACAATCTCATGGTCTAAGGAAAAGATACTTGACATTTTGAAAAGCTTTAGCATACAAACTACACGATCTTGTGCTAGGCTTTGGATTGGGTCTTGTCCATCACATCATTCTCCTAATGATGTGATCCCATTATCAATGACATCCAATGTGCATGGTCAGGAAACCATGACCATCTGTTGATCAACGAACTAGTCAACTAGAGGCTTACTAGGGACATGGTGTTGTCTATGTATCCACACATGTATCTGAGTTTCCCATCAATACAATTCTAGCATGGATAATAAACAATTATCATAAACAAGGAAATATAATAATAACCATTTTATTATTTCATCTAGGGCATATTTCCAACACTACCGCCATGGCTGAGGGGGTCATTTTTATCAATTTAATCCACGGGTAGTCCTTTTTGGCAATAGCGTTGGGCAGGTGGCCCTTTGGACAAAAAATCGTTGCCATGGCCACTATCTGCATGAATCACCCCTGTAGCACTAATCACTAAGGAAACCACTGCTCCGGCCATTCCTTTCGGCTCTGCACGACTACACCTGCTAAGCATGGGTGTTGATAGACATGTGCAAAAACAAATGCATAGTTTCTGTTCAGCAATACTAATATACCATGGCCTTTTTTTGTACATGTCGATGTGATCATGATCACCCAATGGAATGACAAATTTATAATGTTCGTGACAATGTTCTAATTTGCGTGAAGTAGCCGCATAATGTTATATTCAACCTCTGATCAAAAGGATGGATCTTGGTTCTATTTCATCTCTTCAACAAGTTTAGTAATAAGCATAATGGCCCTATTGTTCCGATGGAGAGAAGAACATATAATTAGCTTTTCAGGAAATTTCCAAACAAACAATTTCAACAAAATCTTTCAATTTCTCATTTTTTTATGTTCAACTTTATGTATTCCTCTATCCGTAAAGTACAATGAAAGTACAAAAATGTCTATATGGAGTTTATGTTATTTGTATTAACATATACTCTAGGGGGGAGGTTTTTATGTGGTACTAACGATTTAATAACTATCTTTGTAGCTCCACAATGTTTCAGTTGATGTTCATACCTATTTTTGATTATATTGTAAAATCATTTGCTATTGTACAACAGACCATGGAAAGCTTCATGCTCTGCAACAGTGGCGGAGATAGCCAAAAATCACTGGGGGGGGCACAAATCATTAGTGTTTGAGAGGAAGGGGGCAAATGGTAAAAGAACAATCTAAGCCCTCCTTAAAAAAATTCCTTCAAGATTGATCCAAGGCCAGGGGGAGGGGGGCTGTTGGAAATATGCCCTAGAGGCAATAATAAATTAGTTATTATTATTATATTTCCTTGTTCATGATAATCATTTATTATCCATGCTATAATTGTATTGATAGGAAACTCAGATACATGTGTGGGTACATAGACAACACCATGTCCCTAGTGAGCCTCTAGTTGACTAGCTCGTTGATCAATAGATGGTTATGGTTTCCTGACCATGGACATTGGATGTCGTTGATAACGGGATCACATCATTAGCAGAATGATGTGATGGACAAGACCCAATCCTAAGCCTAGCACAAACATCGTATAGTTCGTATGCTAAAGCTTTTATAATGTCAAGTATCTTTTCCTTAGACCATGAGATTGTGCAACTCCCGGATACCGTAGGAATGCTTCGGGTGTACCAAACGTCACAACGTAACTGGGTGGCTATAAAGGTGCACTACAGGTATCTTCGAAAGTGTCTGTTGGGTTGGCATGAATCGAGACTGGGATTTGTCACTCTGGTTGACGGAGAGGTATCTCTGGGCCCACTCGGTAGGACATCATCATAATGTGCACAATGTGACCAAGGGGTTGATCATGGGATGATGTGTTACGAAACGAGTAAAGAGACTTGCCGGTAACGAGATTGAACAAGGTATCGGCATACCGACGATCGAATCTCGGGCAAGTACAATACCGTTAGACAAAGGGAATTGTATACGGCATCGATTGAGTCCTTGACATCGTGGTTCATCCGATGAGATCATCGTGGAACATGTGGGAGCCAACATGGGTATCCAGATCCCGCTGTTGGTTATTGACCGGAGAACATCTCGGTCATGTCTGCATGGTTCCCGAACCCGTAGGGTCTACACACTTAAGGTTCGATGACGCTAGGGTTATAAAGGAAGTTTGTATGTGGTTACCGAATGTTGTTCGGAGTCCCGGATGAGATCCCTGACGTCATGAGGAGTTCCAGAATGGTCCGGAGGTAAAGATTTATATATGTGAAGTCTTGTTTTGGTCGCCGGAAAAGTTTCGCGCATTATCGGTATTGTACCGAGAGTGTCGAAAGGGGTCCGGGGGTCCACCAGGGGTCCACCTGCCCCCGGGGGGCCACATGGGCTGTAGGGGTGTGCGCCTTGGCCTATATGGGCCAAGGGCACCAGCCCCAAGAGGCCCATGCGCCAAGAGATAAGGGAAAGGGAGAGTCCTAAAGGGGGAAGGCACCTCCTAGGTGCCTTGGGGAGGATGGACTCCTCCCTAGCCACACCCTTCCTTGGAGGAAGGGCCAAGGCTGCGCCCCCCCCTCTCCCTTGCCCCTATATATAGTGGAGGGGAGGGAGGGCAGCCGCACCTGAAGCCCTGGCACCTCCCTCCCTCCCGTGACACCTCCTCCTCTCCCGCAGGTGCTTGGCGAAGCCCTGCAGGATTGCCACGCTCCTCCACCACCACCACGCCGTTGTGCTGCTGCTAGATGGAGTCTTCCTCAACCTCTCCCTCTCTCCTTGCTAGATCAAGGCATGGGAGACGTCACCGGGCTGTACGTGTGTTGAACGCGGAGGTGCCGTCCGTTCGGCACTAGGATCTCCGGTGATTTGGATCACGACGAGTACGACTCCTTCAACCCCGATCTCTTGAAAGCTTGCGCTTAGTGATCTACAAGGGTATGTAGATGCCCTCTCCTTCCCCTCGTTGCTGGTTTCTCCATAGATAGATTTTGGTGACACATAGGAAAATTTTGAATTTCTGCTACGTTCCCCAACAGTGGTATCAGAGCTAGGTCTATTGCGTAGATTCTATGCACGAGTAGAACACAAAGTAGTTGTGAGCGTTGATTTTGTTCAATATGCTTACCGTTACTAGTCCAATCTTGTTTCGAAGGTATTGTGGGATGAAGCGGCCCGGACCGACCTTACACGCACACTTACGTGAGACAGGTTCCACCGACTGACATGCACTTGGTGCATAAGGTGGCTAGCGGGTGCTAGTCTCTCCCACTTTAGTCGAAACGGATTCGGTGAAAAGGGTCCTTATGAAGGGTAAATAGCAATTGGCATATCACGTTGTGGTTTTGCGTAGGTAAGAAACGTTCTTGCTAGAAACCCATAGCAGCCACGTAAAACATGCAAACAACAATTAGAGGACGTCTAACTTGTTTTTGCAGGGTATGCTATGTGATGTGATATGGCCAAGAAGAA
Organism: Triticum aestivum; assembly: GCF_018294505.1. NCBI lineage: Eukaryota > Viridiplantae > Streptophyta > Magnoliopsida > Poales > Poaceae > Triticum > Triticum aestivum. The sequence continues at coordinate 35,203,349 of NC_057804.1, read as the reverse complement.
TGTGATGAATATATGTGATGTATGAGATTGATCATGTTCTTGTAATAGGAATCACGACTTGCATGTCGATGAGTATGACAACCGGCAGGAGCCATAGGAGTTATCTTAATTTATTGTATGACCTGCGTGTCATCAAACAACGCCATGTAATTACTTTACTTTATTGCTAACCAGTAGCCATAGTAGTAGAAGTAATAGTTGGCGAGACAACTTCATGAAGACACGATGATGGAGATCATGATGATGGAGATCATGGTGTCATGCCGGTGACGATGATGATCATGGAGCCCCGAAGATGGAGATCAAAAGGAGCAAAATGATATTGTCCATATCATGTCACTATTTGATTGCATGTGATGTTTATCATGTTTATACATCTTATTTGCTTGGAACGACAGTAGTAAATAAGATGATCCCTCATTAAAATTTCAAGAAAGTGTTCCCCCTAACTGTGCACCATTGCGAAAGTTCGCGTTTCGAAGCACCACGTGATGATCGGGTGTGATAGATTCTTACGTTCACATACAACGGGTGTAAGCCAGATTTACACACGCGAAACACTTAGGTTAACTTGACGAGCCTAGCATGTACAGACATGGCCTCGGAACACAAGAGACCGAAAGGTCGAGCATGAGTCGTATGGAGGATACGATCAACATGAAGATGTTCACTGATGATGACTAGTCCGTCTCACGTGATGATCGGACATGGCCTAGTTGACTCGGATCATGTAATCACTTAGATGACTAGAGGGATGTCTATATGAGTGGGAGTTCATAAGATGAACTTAATTATCCTGAACATAGTCAAAAGCCCTTTGCAAATTATGTCATAGCTTGCGCGTTAGTTCTACTGTTTTAGATATGTTCCTAGAGAAAATAGAGTTGAAAGTTAACAGTAGCGATTATGCGATCAGTAGAAAAGCTCATGTCCTTAATGCACTGCTCAGTGTGCAGAACCCCAAAACGTCGTCTGTGGATGTTGCAAACATCGGACATACACGTTTTGATTACTACGTGATAGTTCAGTTAAACAGTTTAGAGTTGAGGCACCAAAGACGTTTTTGAAACGTCGCGGAACATATGAGATGTTTTGAGGGCTGAAATTGGGATTTCAGGCTCGTTCCCACATCAAGAGGTATAAGACCTCCGACGATTTTCTTAGCCTACAAACTAAGGGAGAAAAGCTCAATCGTTGAGCTTGTGCTCAGATTGTCTGAGTGCAACAATCACTTGAATCGAGTGGGAGTTGATCTTCCAGATGAGATAGTGATGTTTTTCCAAAGTCATTGCCACCAAGCTGCTAGAGCTTCGTGATGAACTATAACATATCAGGGATAGATATGATGATCCTTGAAGTATTCGCGATGTTTGACACCGTGAAAGTAGAAGTCAAGTAGGAGCATCAATTGTTGATGGTTAGTAAAACCACTAGTTTCAAAAAGGGCAAGGGCAAGAAGGGATACTTCATGAAACGGCAAATCAGCTACTGCTCTAGTGAAGAAACCCAAGGTTGAACCTAAACCCGAGACTAAGTGCTTCTGTAATAAGGGGAACAGCCACTGGAGCAGGATTACCCTAGATACTTGGTAGATAAGAAGGCTGGCAAGGTCGATAGAAGTATATTGGATATACATTATGTTAATGTGTACTTTATTAGTACTCCTAGTAGCACCAGGGTATTAGATACCGGTTCGGTTGCTAAGTGTTAGTAACTCGAAATAAAAGCTACGAATAAACCGAGACTAGCTAAAGGTGAGCTGACGATATGTGTTGGAAGTGTTTCCAAGGTTGATGTGATCAAGCATCGCACGCTACCTCTACCATCGAGATTGGTGTTAAAATAATTTTTATTTGGTGTTTGTGTTGAGCATAAACATGATTGGATTATGTCTATCACAATACGGTTATTCATTTAAGGGGAATAATGGTTACTCTGTTTATTTGAATAATACCTTCAATGGTATTGCACCTAAAAGGAATGGTTTATTGAATCTCGATCGTAGTGATACACATTTTCATGGCAAAAGATATAAGATAGTAATGGTAGTACCACTTACTTGTGGCGCTGCCATGTAAGTCATATTGGTGTAAAACGCATGGAGAAGCTCCATGTTGATGGATCTTTGGACTCACTCGTTGTTGAAAAGTTTGAGGCATGCGAACCATGTCTATTGGTGTATACGCATGAAGAAACTCCATGCAGATGGATCGTTTGGACTCACTTGATTTTGAATCATTTGAGATATGCAAATCATACCACATGGGCAAGATGACTGAAAAAGCCTCGGTTTCAGTAAGATGGAACAAGATAGCAACTTGTTGGAAGTAACACATTTTGATGTGTGCAGTCCAATGATTGCTGAGGCATGCAGTGAATATCGTTATGTTCTTACTTCACAGATGATTCGAGTAGATGTTGAGTATATTTACTTGATGAAACACAAGTCTGAATTATTGAATGGTTCAAGCAATTTCAGAGTGAAGTTAAAGATCATCGTGACAAAAGGATAAAATGTCTATGATATGATCATAGAGATGAGTATCTGAGTTACGAGCTTTGGCATGCAATTAAGACATTGTGGAAATTGTTTCACAATTAATACCGCCTGGAACACCATAGTGTGATGGTGTGTCCGAACATCATAGTTGCACCCTATTGGATATGGTGCGTACCATGATGTCTCTTATCGAATTACCACTATCGTTCATATGTTAGGCATTAGAGACAACCACACTCACTTTAATAGGGCACCACGTAATTCCATTGAGACGACACCGTTTGAACTATGGTTTGGAGAAACCTAAGTTGTCGTTTCTTGAAAGTTTGGGGCTGCGATGCTTATGTGAAAAAGTTTCATCGTGATAAGCTCGAACCCAAAACCGGATAAATACATCTTCATAGGATACCCAAAATGGTTGGGTACACCTCCTATCTCAGATCCGGAAGCAAGAGTAATTGTTTCTAGAAACGGTTCCTTTCTCGAGGAAAAGTTTCTCTCAAAAGAATTGAGTGGGAGGATGGTGGAGACTTGATGAGGTTATTGAACCATCACTTCAACTAGTGTGTAGCAGGGAATGGGAAGTTGTTCCTGTGGCACCTGCCCAATTGAAGTGGAAGCTGATGATAGTGATCATGATGCTTCGGATCAAGTCACTACCGAACCTCGTAGGTCGACAAGGACACGTACTACTTCAGAGTGGTACGCAATCCTGTCTTAGAGGTCATGTTGCTAGACAACAATGAACCTACGAGCTATGGAGAAGCGATGGTGGGCCCGGATTCCGACGAATGGCTCGAGGCCATAAAATCTGAGAAAGGATCCATGACTTTGGAAGAAATACTTGATGGTTGTAAGGCCGTTGGGTACAGATGGATTTTAAAAGGAAGACAGACAATGATGGTAAGAATCACCATTAAGAAAGCTCGACTTGTCGTTAAGATGTTTTCCGACAAGTTCAAGGAGTTGACTACGGTGAGGCTTTCTCACTCGTAGCGATGCTAAGAGTCTATTGGAAATGGATTAGCAGTTACTGCATTATTTATGAAATCTTGTAGAATGTCAAAACATTGTTTCCTTGACAGTTTTCTTGAGGAAAGGTTGTATGTGATACAACCAGAAGGTTTTGACAATCCTGAAGAACGCTAACAAATATGCAAAACTCCAGCAATCCTTCTAAGGACTAGAGTAAGCATCTTGGACTTGGAATGTATGCTCTGATGAGATGATCAAAGATTTTGGGTTTATACAAAAGTTTATGAGAAACTTGTATTTCCAAAGAAGTGAGTGGGAGCGCTATAGAATTTCTGATCAGTATATGTTGTTGACATATTGTTGATCAGAAATGATGTAGAATTTCTGGAAAGCATATGGGGTTATTTGAAAAGTGTTTTTCAATGGAGAACCTGGATTAAGCTGCTTGAACATTGAGCATCAAGACCTATGAGGATAGATCAAAAACCCGCTAAATGGTACTTTCAAATGAGCACATACCTTGACATGATCTTGAAGGTGTTGAAGATGGATCGATCAAAGAAGGAGTTCTTGCCTGAGTTGTAAGGTATGAAGTTAAGAGTTAAAGCTCGACCACGGCAGAAGAGAGAGAAAGGACGAAGGTCGTCCCCTATGCTTCAGACGTAGGCTCTATAGTATGCTATGCTGTGTACCACACCGGAAGTGTGCCTTGCCATGAGTCAGTCAAGGGGTACAAGAATGATCCAGGAATGGATCATTGGACAGCGGTCAAAATTTTCCTTGGAGTAAATAAGACATGTTTCTCAATTATGGAGGTGATAAAGAGTTCGGCGTAAAGGGTTACATTGATGCAAGCTTTAACACCTATCCGAATGACTCTGAGTAGCAAACCGGATACGTATAGTAGAGCAACCATTTGGAATAGCTCCAAGTGGAGCATGGAAGCAGCATTTACAATATGACATAGAGAATTGCGAAGTACATACGGATCTGGATACTGCAGACCCGTTGACTAAAACCTCTCTCACAAGCAAAACATGATCAAACCCCAGAACTCATTGAGTCTTAATCACATGGTGATGTGAACTAGTTTAGTGACACTAGTAAACTCTTTGGATGTTGGTCACATGGCGATGTGACCTATCAGTGTTAATCACATGGTGATGTGAGCTAGATTATTGACTCTAGTGCAAGTGGGAGACTGTTGGAAATATGCCCTAGAGGCAATAATAAATTAGTTATTATTATTATATTTCCTTGTTCATGATAATCGTTTATTATCCATGCTATAATTGTATTGATAGGAAACTCAGATACATGTGTGGGTACATAGACAACACCATGTCTCTAGTGAGCCTCTAGTTGACTAGCTCGTTGATCAATAGATGGTTATGGTTTCCTGACCATGGACATTGGATGTCGTTGATAACGGGATCACATCATTAGCAGAATGATGTGATGGACAAGACCCAATCCTAAGCCTAGCACAAAGATCGTATAGTTCGTATGCTAAAGCTTTTATAATGTCAAGTATCTTTTCCTTAGACCATGAGATTGTGCAACTCCAGGATACCGTAGGAATGCTTTGGGTGTACCAAACATCACAACGTAACTGGGTAGCTATAAAGGTGCACTACAGGTATCTTCGAAAGTGTCTGTTGGGTTGGCATGAATAGAGACTGGGATTTGTCACTCCGGTTGACGGAGAGGTATCTCTGGGCCCATTCGGTAGGACATCATCATAATGTGCACAATGTGACCAAGGGGTTGATCACGGGATGATGTGTTACGGAACGGGTAAAGAGACTTGCTGGTAACGAGATTGAACAAGGTATCGGCATACCGACGATCGTATCTTGGGCAAGTACAATACCGTTAGACAAAGGAAATTGTATACGTGATCGATTGAGTCCTTGACATCGTGGTTCATCCGATGAGATCATCGTGGAACATGTGGGAGACAACATGGGTATCCAGATCCCGCTGTTGGTTATTGACCGGAGAACGTCTCGGTCATGTTTGCATGGTTCCCGAACCCGCAGGGTCTACACACTTAAGGTTCGATGACGCTAGGGTTATAAAGGAAGTTTGTATGTGGTTACCGAATGTTGTTCGGAGTCCCGGATGAGATCCCAGACGTCACGAGGAGTTCCGGAGGTAAAGATTTATATATGGGAAGTCTTGTCTTGGTCGCCGGAAAAGTTTCGCGATGTCAACATTCTCTGTGAATGACTCTGCAGTACGCCGCCTCTAGCGGTGGTTGCCGCTACAGTTTCACATGGTGGCGCTTCTTTTTTCTGGGTGGTGGGAGGCATGCGGGATTGACATGTTTTTATAGGTCGGTTGCTGCTGACTGGTTTGAAAAATCATTGGCCCAGTCAAAATCGTAAACCAAATTTAAAACTGAATACCTCAATTATATGAAATAGCCTTCAAAATGTGCAATTAAAAAATGAATGGGGGAGCTCCTAGAGAAATTGTTGACCCGATCAAAATTGGATGACCCAATTCTAAATTGAAGAACTAGCCTTCAAAAGTTGGAAGCATATTAAATGAAAGAGTTTTGAGAAATAGTTGACCCGGTCAAAATTGGATGACCTGATTCCAATTGGAGACCTCAATTGAACGTGACCTCTTTAAAACTGGTGACCATAGTGTTATAAATAATGTGCACACTTATGTCACACTGTGACCTCTAAGATACAATTAGCATAGCTCTGTTGCGACTAAAAAGCTGTAGTGCTCCTTTTCTGATCACGATCATCATGATCCCAAATTCTAACCAAGGATGGCACTTTGCATCGAAATTGAAAGAAATTTTAATGGAAATATTGTATTTCCTCCTTTCACTTTTATTTGTCCAGAAAATATGTGTTTGGCGACATAACAAAGGTGGAAGTGTGCGACATCTCAATCAAATCTTGAAGAGGCCAGGTAGGAATTCTAATTAAATGACTTGACTAAGAAATAGATAAGATAGCAAATAGAGCCACATTGTAGGTTTAAGACATTTTCAATAGTTAAGGAATTTTTATAAAAAGTATTTCATTGAGCCATACATATGTTGGCATTGCGGTGTTTCACTGTATGTTTTGCTTCCTAAACCACGAGATTCTATTTATTTCCCCTAATTGCAGCCTCGACAATTTGGTCATGATTTTTTTTGCATGGACAAGTGAAAAAAGACAAAAAGTTGAACAAAGGAGCATAGCTTCGATGTGCACAAGGGAAAAAATGGCGCAGCAAAGCGCGCGTCTGCTTCTAGTATGGTAGGTGGACTAGTTGAAGTGACGGTTCAATAACCTCATCAAGTCTCCACCATCATCCCACTCAATACTTTCGAGAGAAACTTTTCCTCGAGAAAGGACCCGTTTCTAGAAACAATTACTTTTTCTTCCGGATCTGATATAGGAGGTATACCCAACCATTTTGGGTATCCTATGAAGATGCATTTATTCGTTTTGGGTTCGAGCTTATCGCGATGAAACTTTTTCACATAAGCGTCGCAGCCCCAAACTTTCAAGAAATGACAGCTTAGGTTTCTCTAAACCATAGTTCATACGGTGTCATCTCAAGGGAATTACGTGGTGCCCTATTTAAAGTGAATGCGGTTGTCTCTAATGCCTAACCCATGAACGATAGTGGTAATTCGATAAGAGACATCATGGTATGCACCATATCCAATAGGGTGCAGCTATGATGTTCGGACACACCATCACACTATGGTGTTCCAGGCGGTGTTAGTTGTGAAACAATTTCCACAATGTCTCAATTGTGTACCAAACTCGCAACTCAGATATTCATCTCTATGACCATATCATAGACATTTTATCCTCTTGTCACGAAGATCTTCAACTTCACTCTCAAATTACTTGAACCTTTCAATAATTCAGACTTGTGTTTCATCAAGTAAATATACAGCATCTACTCAAATCATCTATGAAGTAAGAACATAACGATATCCACTGCGTGCCTCAGCACTCATTGGACTGCACACATCAAAATGTGTTACTTCCAACAAGTTGCTTTCTTGTTCCGTCTTACTGAAAACGAGGCTTTTCAGTCATCTTGCCCATGTGGTATGATTTGCATGTCTCAAGTGATTCAAAATCAAGTGAGTCCAAACGATCCATCTGCATGGAGTTTCTTCATGCGTACATACTAATAGACATGGTTCGCACGTCTCAAACTTTTCAAAAACGAGTGAGTCCAAAAGATCCATCAACATGGAGCCTCTTCATGTGTTTTATACCAATATGACTCAAATGGCAGTGCCACAAGTAGGTGGTACTATAATTACTATCTTATATCTTTTGGCATGAACATGTGTATCACTACGATCGAGATTCAATAAACCATTCATTTTGGGTGCAAGACCATTGAAGGTATTATTCAAATAAACAGAGTAACCATTATTCTCCTTAAATGAATAACCGTATTGTGATAGACATAATCCAATCATGTCTATGCTCAACGCAAACACCAAATAACAATTATTTAGGTTTAACACCAATCTCGATGGTAGAGGGAGTATGCGATGCTTGATCACATCAAGCTTCGAAACAGTTCCAACACATATCGTCATCTCACCTTTAGCTAGTCTCCGTTTATTCCGTAGCCTCTTATTTCGAGTTACTAACACTTAGCAACCGAACCGGTATCTTAATACCCTGGTGCTACTAGGAGTACTAGTAAAGTACACATTTAATTCAATGTATATCCAATATACTTCTGTCAACCTTGCCAGCCTTCTCATCTACCAAGTATCTAGGGTAGTTCTGCTTCACTGACCGTTCCCTCATTACAGAAGCACTTAGTCTCGGGTTTGGGTTCAACCCTGGGTTTCTTCACTGGAGCAGCAACTGATTTGCCGTTTCATGAAGTACCCCTTCTTTCCCTTGCCCTTCTTGAAACTAGTGGTTTCACTAACCATCAACAATTGATGCTCCTTCTTGATTTCTACTTTCGTGGTGTCAAACATGGCGAATATTTCAAGGATCATCATATCTATCCCTGATATGTTATAGTTCATCACGAAGCTCTAGCAGCTTGGTGGCAATGACTTTGGAGAAACATCACTATCTCATCCGGAAGATTAACTCCCACTCGATTCAAGTGATTGTTGTACTCAGACAATCTGAGCACAAGCTCAACGATTGAGCTTTTCTCCCTTAGTTTGCAGGCTAAGAAACTCATCAAAGGTCTTATACCTCTTGACGTGGGCACGAGCCTGAAATCCCCATTTCAGCTCTTGCAACATCTCATATGTTCTGCGACATTTCAAAAATGTCTTCGGTGCCTCAATTCTAAACCATTTAACATTACCCACTAAACTATCACGTAGTCATCAAAACGTGTATGTCAGATGTTCGCAACATCCACAAACAACGTTCGAGGTTCAGCACACCGAGCGGTGCATTAAGGACATAAGCCTTCTACGCAGCAATGATGACAATCCTCAGTTTACGGACCCAGCCCGCATAATTGCTACTATCAACTTTCAACTATATTTTCTCTAGGAACATATCTAAAATAGTAGAACTAAAGCGCGAGCTATGACATAATTTGCAAAGACCTTTTGACTATGTTCAGGATAATTAAGTTCATCTAATGAACTCCCACTCAGATAGACATCCCTCTAGTCATCTTAAGTGATACATGATCCGAGTCAACTAGGCCATGTACGATCATCACGTGAGACGGACTAGTCATCATCGGTGAACATCTTCATGTTGATCGTATCCACTATACGACTCATGTTCGACCTTTCGGTCTCTTGTGTTCTGAGGCCATGTCTGTACATGCTAGGCTCGTCAAGTTAACCTAAGTGTTTCGCGTGTGTAAATCTGGCTTACACCCGTTGTATGTGAACGCTAGAATCTATCACACCCGATCGTAACCTGGTGCTTCGAAACAACGAACTTTCGTAACGGTGCACAGTTAGGGGGAACACTTTCTTGAAATTATTATGAGGGATCATCTTATTTACTACCGTCGTTCTAAGCAAATAAGATGCATCAACATGATAAACATCACATGCAATCAAATAGTGACATGATATGGCCAATATCATTTTGCTCCTTTTGATCTCCATCTTCGGGGCTCTATGATCATCATCGTCACCGACATGACACCATGATCTCCATCATCATGATCTCCATCATCGTGTCTCCATGAAGTTGTCTCGCCAACTATTACTTCTACTACTATGGCTAACGGTTTAGCAATGAAGTAAAGTAATTACATGGCATTATTCAGTGACAAGCGGGTCATACAATAAATAAAGACAACTCCTATGACTCCTGCCGGTTGTCATAATCATCGACATGCAAGTCGTGATTCCTATTACAAGAACATGATCAATCTCATACATCACATATCATTCATCACATTCATTTGGCCATATCACATCACATAGCATACCCTGCAAAAACAAGTTAGACGTCCTCTAATTGTTGTTTGCATGTTTTACGTGGCTGCTATGGGTTTCTAGTAAGAACGTTTCTTACCTACGCAAAAGCCACAACGTGATATGCCAATTGCTATTTACCCTTCATAAGGATCTTTTTCATCGAATCTGATCCGACTAAAGTGGGAGAGACTGGCACCCGCTAGCCACCTTATGCAACAAGTGCATGTCAGTCGGTGGAACCTGTCTCACGTAAGTGTACATGTAAGGTCGGTCCGGACCGCTTCATCCCACAATACCGTCAAAACAAGATAGGACTAGTAACGGTAAGCATATTGAACAAAATCAACGCCCACAACAACTTGTGTTCTACTCGTGCATAGAATCTACGCAATAGACCTAGCTCATGATGCCACTGTTGGGGAACGTAGCAGAAATTCAAAATTTTCCTACGAGTCACCAAGATCTATCTATGGAGAGACTAGCAACAAGAGAAAGGAGTGCATCTACATACCCTTGTAGATCACGAGTGGAAGCGTTCAAGAGAACGGGGTTGAGGGAGTCGTACTCGTCGTGGTCCAAATCACCGAAGATCCTACTGCCGAACGGACGGCACCTCCGCGTTCAACACACGTGCAACCCGGTGATGTCTCCCGTGCCTTGATCCAGCAAGGAGAGAGTAAGAGGTTGGGGAAGACTCCGTCCAGCAGCAGCACAAAGGCGTGGTGGTGATGGAGGAGCATGGCTCTACAGCAGGGCTTCGCCAAGCACCGCAAGAGACGAGGAGGGAGAGAGGTAGGGCTACGCCCTGGGAGAGTTCATCTCGTGTGTTTTGCAGCCCCCAATACCTCAAGTATATATAGGGGAAGGGGAGGGGCTGCGCCCCCATCCAGGGTTCCCTCCCTAGGGGTGGCGGCAGGCCCCAAAACCCATCTAGGGTGCGGCCAAGGGGGGGGGGGGAAGAGAGGGGGCGCCCTAGGGTGGGCCTTAAGGCCCATCTGGACCTAGGGTTTGCCCCCTCCCACTTTCCCTGCGCCTTTCGCCTTGGTGGTGGGGCGCACCAGCCCACCTAGGGCTGGTCTCCTACCACTCTTGGCCTACACAGCCCTCTGGGGCCGTTGGCCCCACCTGGTGGACCCCCGGGACCCTCCCGGTGGTCCCGGTACGTTACCGATAGCACCCAAAACTTTTCCGGTGACCAAAACAGGACTTCCCATTTATAAATCTTTACCTCCGGACCATTCCGGAACTCCTCGTGACATCCGGTATCTCATCCGGGACTTCGAACAACATTCGGTAACCACGTATATCTATTCCCTATAACCCTAGCGTCATCGAACCTTAAGTGTGTAGACCCTACGGGTTCGGGAACCATGCAGACATGACCGAGACAACTTTCCGGCCAATAACCAACATCGGGATCTGGATACCCATGTTGGCTCCCACATGTTCCACGATGATCTCATCGGATGAACCACGATGTCAAGGATTCAATCAATCCCGTATACAATTCCCTTTGTCTAGCGGTATAGTACTTGCCCGAGATTCGATCGTCGGTATCCCGATACCTTGTTCAATCTCGTTACCGGCAAGTCTCTTTACTCGTTCTGTAACACATCATCCCGCGATCAACTCCTTGATCACATTGTGCACATTATGATGATGTCCTACCGAGTGGGCCCAGAGATACCTCTCCGTCACACGGAGTGACAAATCCCAGTCTCAATTCGTGCCAACCCAACAGACACTTTCGGAGATACCCATAGTGCACCTTTATAGCCACCTAGTTACGTTGTGACGTTTGGTACACCCAAAGCATTCCTACGGTATCCGGGAGTTGCACAATCTCATGGTCTAAGGAAAAGATACTTGACATTTAGAAAAGCTTTAGCATACGAACTACATGATCTTGTGCTAGGCTTAGGATTGGGTCTTGTTCATCACATCATTCTCCTAGTGATGTGATCCCGTTATCAATGACATCCAATGTCCATGGTCAGGAAACCATGACCATCTGTTGATCAACGAACTAGTCAACTAGAGGCTTACTAGGGACATGGTGTTGTCTATGTATCCACACATGTATCTGAGTTTCCCATCAATAAAATTCTAGCATGGATAATAAACAATTATCATAAACAAGGAAATATAATAATAACCATTTTATTATTGCCTCTAGGGCATATTTCCAACAGTCTCCCACTTGCACTAGAGTCAATAATCTAGTTCACATCACTATGTGATTGTAATGAATCGACACCCATGGGGTTTGATCATATCTCGCTTGTGAGAGAGGTTATTAGTCAACGGATCTGAACCTTTCAGATCCGTGTGTGCTTTGCAAATCTTTATGTCATCTCCTAGATGCAGCTACCACGCTCTATTTGGAGCTATTCCAAATAACTGTTCTACTATACGAATCCGGTTTGCTACTTAGAATAATCCGGATTAGTGTCAAAGTTTTCATCGGCGTAACCCTTTACGACAAACTCTTTTACCACCTCCATAGTCGAGAAAATTCCTTAGTCCACTAGTTACTAAGGATAAGTTTGACTGCTAACCTGTGATCCATTCCTGGATCACTCTTGTACCCCTTGACTGACTCATGGCAAGGCACACTTCCGGTGCGGTACACAACATAGCATACTATAGAGCCTACGCCTGAAGCATAGGGGACGACTTTCGTCCTGTCTCTCTCTTCTGCCGTGGTCATGTCTTTAGTCTTACTCAATACTCACACCATATAACACAACCAAGAACTCCTTCTTTGCTGATCTATTTTGAACTCCTTCAAAATCTTGTCACAGTATGTATTCATTTGAAAGTACTATTAAGCGTTTTGATCTATCCTTATAGATCTTGATGCTCAATGTTCAAGTAGCTTAATCAAGGTTTTCCATTGAAAAACACTTTTCAAAAACCCTATATGCTTTCCAGAAATTCTACATCATTTCCATCAACAATATGTCAACAACATATACTCATCAGAAATGCTATAGTGCTCCCACTCACTTCTTTGGAAATACAAGTTTCTCATAAACTTTGTATAAACGCAAAATCTTTGATCATCTCATCAAAGCGCATATTCCAACTCCGAGATGCTTACTCCAGTCCATAGAAGGATTGCTGGAGCTTTGCACACTTGTTAGCATCTTTCAGGATTGACAAAACCTTCTGGTTGTATCACATACAACCTTTCCTCAAGAATATCGTCGAGGAAACAATGTTTTGACATCCTATCTGTAAGATTTCATAAATCATGCAGTAATTGCTAATATAATTCCAACAGACTCTTAGCATCGCTACGACTGAGAAAGTCTCATCGTAGTCAACTCCTTGAACTTGTCGGAAAACATCTTAACGACAAGTCGAGCTTTCTTAATGGTGATACTTACCATCATTGTCTGTCTTCATTTTAAAATCCATCTGTACCCAACAGCCTTACGACCATGAAGTATTTCTTCCAAAGTATATACTTTGTTTTCATACATGGATCCTCTCTCGGATTTTATGGCCTCGAGCCATTCGTCGGAATCCGGGCCCACCATCACTCCTTCATAGCTCATAGGTTCATTGTTGTCTAGCAACATGACCTCCAAGAACGGATTACGTACCACTCTGAAGTAGTATGTATCCTTGTCAACCTACGAGTTTTGGTAGTGACTTGATCCGAAATTTCATGATCAATATCATCAGCTTCCACTTCAATTGGTGTAGGCGCCACAGGAACGACTTCCTGTGCCTTGCTACACACTAGTTGAAGTGACGGTTCAATAACATCATCAAGTCTCCACCATCCTCCCACTCAATTCTTTTGAGAGAAACTTTTCCTCGAGAAAGGACCCATTTCTAGAAACAATTACTTTTGCTTCCGGATCTGAGATAAGAGGTAATACCCAACCATTTTGGGTATCCTATGAAGATGCATTTATCTATTTTGGGTTCGAGCTTATCGCGATGAAACTTTTTCACATAAGCGTTGTAGCCCCAAACATTCAAGAAACGACAGCTTAGGTTTCTCTAAACCATAGTTCATATGGTGTCATCTCAACGGAATTGCGTGGTGCCCTATTTAAAGTGAATGCGGTTGTCTCTAATGCCTAACCCATGAACGATAGTGGTACTTCGATAAGAGACATCATGGTATGCACCATATCCAATAGGGTGCAGCTATGATGTTCAGACACACCATCACACTATGGTGTTCCAGGCGGTGTTAGTTGTGAAACAATTTCCACAATGTCTCAATTGTGTACCAAACTCGCAACTCAGATATTCATCTCTATGATCATATCATAGACATTTTATCCTCTTGTCACGAAGATCTTCAACTTCACTCTGAAATTACTTGAACCTTTAAATAATCCAGACTTGTGTTTCATCAAGTAAATATACAGCGTCTACTCAAATCATCTATGAAGTAAGAACATAACGATATCCACTGCGTGCCTCAGCACTCATTGGACTGCACACATCAAAATGTGTTACTTCCAACAAGTTGCTTTCTTGTTCCATCTTACTGAAAACGAGGCTTTTCAGTCATCTTGCCCATGTGGTATGATTTGCATGTCTCAAGTGATTCAAAATCAAGTGAGTCCAAACGATCCATCTGCATGGAGTTTCTTCATGCGTACATACTAATAGACATGGTTCACACGTCTCAAACTTTTCAAAAACGAGTGAGTCCAAAAGATCCATCAAAATGGAGCCTCTTCATGCGTTTTATACCAATATGACTCAAATGACAGTGCCACAAGTAGGTGGTACTATCATTACTATCTTATATCTTTTGGTATGAACATGTGTATCACTACGATCGAGATTCAATAAACCATTCATTTTAGGTGCAAGACCATTGAAGGTATTATTCAAATAAACAGAGTAACCATTATTCTCCTTAAATGAATAACTGTATTGCGATAGACATAATCCAATCATGTCTATGCTCAACGCAAACACCAAATAACAATTATTTAGGTTTAACACCAATCTCGATGGTAGAGGGAGTATGCGATGCTTGATCACATCAAGCTTGGAAACAGTTCCAACACATATCGTCATCTCACCTTTAGCTAGTCTCCGTTTATTCTGTAGCCTTTTATTTCGAGTTACTAACATTTAGCAACCGAACCGGTATCTTAATACCCTGGTGCTACTAGGAGTACTAGTAAAGTACACATTTAATTCAATGTATATCCAATATACTTCTGTCAACCTTGCCAGCCTTCTCATCTACCAAGTATCTAGGGTAGTTCTGCTTCAGTGACCGTTCCCTCATTACAGAAGCACTTAGTCTCGGGTTTGGGTTCAACCCTGGGTTTCTTCACTAGAGCAGCAACTGATTTGCCGTTTCATGAAGTACCCCTTCTTGCCCTTGCCCTTCTTGAAACTAGTGGTTTCACTAACCATCAACAATTGATGCTCCTTCTTGATTTCTACTTTCGCGGTGTCAAGTGAATATTTCAAGGATCATCATATCTATCCCTGATATATTATAGTTCATCATGAAGCTCTAGCAGCTTGGTGGCAATGACTTTGGAGAAACATCACTATCTCATCCGGAAGATTAACTCCCACTCGATTCAAGTGATTGTTGTACTCAGACAATCTGAGCACAAGCTCAACGATTGAGCTTTTCTCCCTTAGTTTGTAGGCTAAGAAACTCGTCGGAGGTCTTATACCTCTTGACGTGGGCACGAGCCTGAAATCCCAATTTCAGCTCTTGGAACATCTCATATGTTCTGCGACATTTCAAAAATGTCTTTGGTGCCTCAATTCTAAACCATTTAACATTACCCACTGAACTATCATGTAGTCATCAAAACGTGTATGTCAGATGTTCGCAACATCCACAAACGACGTTCGAGGTTCAGCACACCGAGCGGTGCATTAAGGACATAAGCCTTCTACGCAGCAATGAGGACAATCCTCAGTTTACGGACCCAGTCCGCATAATTGCTACTATCAACTTTCAACTATATTATCTCTAGGAACATATCTAAAACAGTAGAACTAAAGCGCGAGCTATGACATAATTTGCAAAGACCTTTTGACTATGTTTAGGATAATTAAGTTCATCTAATGAACTCCCACTCAGATAGACATCCCTCTAGTCATCTTAAGTGATACATGATCCGAGTCAACTAGGCCGTGTCCGATCATCACGTGAGATGGACTAGTCATCATCGGTGAACATCTTCATGTTGATCGTATCCACTATACGACTCATGTTCGACCTTTCGGTCTCTTGTGTTATGAGGCCATGTCTGTACATGCTAGGCTCGTCAAGTCAACCTAAGTGTTTTGCGTGTGTAAATCTGGCTTACACCCGTTGTATGTGAACGTTAGAATCTATCACAGCCGATCATCACGTGGTGCTTCGAAACAACGAACTTTCACAATGGTGCACAGTTAGGGGGAACACTTTCTTGAAATTATTATGAGGGATCATCTTATTTATTACCGCCGTTCTAAGCAAATAAGATGCATAAACATGATAAACATCAAATGCAATCAAATAGTGACATGATATGGCCAATATCATTTTGCTCCTTTTGATCTCCATCTTCGGGGCTCTATGATCATCATCGTCACCGGCATGACACCATGATCTCCATCATCATGATCTCCATCATCGTGTCTCCATGAAGTTGTCTCGCCAACTATTACTTCTACTACTATGGCTAATGGTTTAGCAATGAAGTAAAGTAATTACATGGCGTTATTCAGTGACACGCAGGTCATACAATAAATAAAGACAACTCCTATGCCTCCTGCCGGTTGTCATACTCATCGACATGCAAGTCGTGATTCCTATTACAAGAACATGATCAATCTCATACATCACATATCATTCATCACATTCATTTGGCCATATCACATCACATAGCATACCCTGCAAAAACAAGTTAGACGTCCTCTAATTGTTGTTTGCATGTTTTACGTGGCTGCTATGGGTTTCTAGCAAGAACGTTTCTTACCTACGCAAAAGCCACAACGTGATATGCCAATTGCTATTTACCCTTCATAAGGACCCTTTTCATCGAATCTGATCCGACTAAAGTGGGAGAGACTGGCACCCGCTAGCCACCTTATGCAACAAGTGCATGTCAGTCGGTGGAACCTGTCTCACGTAAGTGTACGTGTAAGGTCGGTCCGGACCGCTTCATCCCACAATACCGTCGAAACAAGATAGGACTAGTAACGGTAAGCATATTGAACAAAATCAACGCCCACAACAACTTGTGTTCTACTCGTGCATAGAATCTACGCAATAGACCTGGCTCATGATGCCACTGTTGGGGAACGTAGCAGAAATTCAAAATTTTCCTACGAGTCACCAAGATCTATCTATGGAGAGACTAGCAACGAGAGAAAGGAGTGCATCTACACACCCTTGTAGATCGCGAGCGGAAGCGTTCAAGGGAACGGGGTTGAGGGAGTCGTACTCGTCGTGATCCAAATCACCGAAGATCCTAGTGCCGAACGGACGGCACCTCCGCGTTCAACACATGTGCAGCCCGGTGACGTCTCCCGTGCCTTGATCCAGCAAGGAGAGAGGGAGAGGTTGGGGAAGACTCCGTCCAGCGGCAGCACAATGGCGTGGTGGTGATGGAGGAGCGTGGCACTCCAGCAGGGCTTCGCCAAGCACCGCAAGAGACGAGGAGGGAGAGAGGTAGGGTTGCGCCTTGGGAGAGTTCATCTCGTGTGTTTTGCAGCCCCCAATACCTCAAGTATATATAGGGGAAGGGGAGGGGCTGCGCCCCCATCTAGGGTTCCCTCCCTAGGGGTGGAGGCAGCCCCCAAAAACCCATCTAGGGGAAGAGAGGGTGGCGCCCTAGGGTGGGCCTTAAGGCCCATCTGGACCTAGGGTTTGCCCCCTCCCACTCTCCCTGCGCCTTGGGCCTTGGTGGGGGGGCGCACCAGCACACATGGGGCTGGTCCCCTCCCACACTTGGCCTACGCAGCCCTCTGGGGCCGTTGGCCCCACCTGGTGGACCCCCGGGACCCTCCCCGTGGTCCCGGTACGTTACCGATAGCACCCGAAACTTTTTCGGTGACCAAAACAGGACTTCCCATATATAAATCTTTACCTCCAGACCATTCCGGAACTCCTCGTGACGTCCGGGATCTCATCCGAGACTTCGAACAACATTCGGTAACCACGTATATCTATTCCCTATAACCCTAGCGTCATCGAACCTTAAGTGTGTAGACCCTACGGGTTTGGGAACCATGCAGACATGACCGAGACAACTTTCCGGCCAATAACCAACATCGGGATCTGGATACCCATGTTGGCTCCCACATGTTCCATGATGATCTCATCGTATGAACCACGATGTCAAGGATTCAATCAATCCCGTATACAATTCCCTTTGTTTAGAGGAATAGTACTTGCCCGAGATTCGATCGTCGGTATCCCGATACCTTGTTCAATCTCGTTACCGGCAAGTCTCTTTACTCGTTCCGTAACACATCATCCCGCGATCAACTCCTTGATCACATTGTGCACATTATGATGATGTCCTACCGAGTGGGCCCAGAGATACCTCTCCGTCACACGGAGTGACAAATCCCAGTCTCGATTCGTGCCAACCCAACAGACACTTTCGGAGATACCCATAGTGCACCTTTATAGCCACCTAGTTATGTTGTGACGTTTGGTACACCCAAAGCATTCCTACGGTATCCGAGAGTTGCACAATCTCATGGTCTAAGGAAAAGATACTTGACATTTAGAAAAGCTTTAGCATACGAACTACACGATCTTGTGCTAGGCTTAGGATTGGGTCTTGTCCATCACATCATTCTCCTAATGATGTGATCCCGTTATCAATGACATCCAATGTCCATGGTCAGGAAATCATGACCATCTGTTGATCAACGAACTAGTCAACTAGAGGCTTACTAGGGACATGGTGTTGTCTATGTATCCATACATGTATCTGAGTTTCCCATCAATACAATTCTAGCATGGATAATAAACAATTATCATAAACAAGGAAATATAATAATAACCATTTTATTATTGCCTCTAGGGCATATTTCCAATAGTCTCCCACTTGCACTAGAGTCAATAATCTAGTTCACATCACTATGTCATTGTAATGAATCGACACCCATGGGGTTTTATCATCTCTTGCTTGTGAGAGAGGTTATTAGTCAACGGATCTGAACCTTTCAGATCCGTGTGTGCTTTGCAAATCTTTATGTCATCTCCTAGATGCAGCTACCACGCTCTATTTGGAGCTATTCCAAATAACTGTTCTACTATACGAATCCAGTTTACTACTCAGAATAATCCGGATTGGTGTCAAAGTTTGCATCGGCGTAACCGTTTACGACAAACTCTTTTACCACCTCCATAATCGAGAAAATTCCTTAGTCCACTAGTTACTAAGGATAAGTTTGACCGCTGTCCTGTGATCCATTCCTGGATCACTCTTGTACCCCTTGACTGACTCATGGCAAGGCACACTTCCGGTGTGGTACACAACATAGCTGTTGGGGAACGTAGTAATTTCAAAAAAATTCCTACGTACACGCAAGACCATGGTGATGACATAGCAACGAGAGGGGAGAGTGTTGTCCACGTACCCTCGTAGACCGTAAGCGGAAGCGTTATGACAACGCGGTTGATGTAGTCGTACGTCTTCACGATCCAACCGATCCAAGCACCGAACATATGGCACCTCCGAGTTCAGCACACGTTCAGCTCGATGACGATCCCCGGGCTCCGATCCAGCAAAGCTTCAGGGATGAGTTCCGTCAGCACGAAGGCGTGGTGACGATGATGATGTTCTACCGGCGCAGGGCTTCGCCTAAACTCCGCGACGATATGACCGAGGTGGAATATGGTGGAGGGGGGCACCGCACACGGCTAAGGAATGATCCGTAGATCAACTTGTGTGTTCTGGGGTGCCCCCTTGCCCCCGTATATAAAGGAGGGAGGGGGGAGGCCGGCCGGCCCTTGTGGGCGCGCCAAGGAGGAGGAGTCCTCCTCCTAGTAGGAGTAGGACTCCCCCTTTCCTACTCCTACTAGGAGGGGGAAGGAAGGGGAAGAGGGGGGAAGGAAAGAGGGGGGCGCCGCCCCCCCTCCTAGTCCAATTCGGACCAGAGGGAGAGGGGGCGTGCGGCCCACCCTGGCCGCCCCTCTCTCTTTCCACCAAGGCCCATGTGGCCCATTATCTCTCCCCGGGGGGTTCCGGTAACCCTCCAGCACTCCGGTTTTCTCCGACAACGTCCGGAACACTTCCGGTGTCCGAATATAGTCGTCCAATATATCAATCTTTATGTCTCGACCATTTCGAGACTCCTCGTCATGTCCGTGATCACATCTGGGACTCCGAACAAACTTCGGTACATCAAAACTTATAAACTCATAATAAAACTGTCATCGTAATGTTAAGCGTGCGGACCCTACGGGTCCGAGAACTATGTAGACATGACCTAGAACTATTCTCGGTCAATAACCAATAGCGGAACCTGGATGCCCATATTGGTTCCTACATATTCTACGAAGTTCTTTATCGGTCAAACCGCATAACAACATACGTTGTTCCCTTTTTCATCGGTATGTTACTTTGCCTGAGATTTGATCGTCGGTATCCAATACCTAGTTCAATCTCGTTATCGGCAAGTCTCTTTACTCGTTACGTAATGCATCATCCCGTAACCAACTCATTGGTCACATTGCTTGCAAGGCTTATAGTGATGTGCATTACCGAGAGGGCCCAGAGATACCTCTCCGACAATCGGAGTGACAAAACCTAATCTCGAAATACGCCAACTCAACATGTACCTTCGGAGACACCTGTAGTACTCCTTTATAATCACCCAGTTACGTTGTGACGTTTGGTAGTACCCAAAGTGTTCCTCCGGTAAACGGGAGTTGCATAATCTCATAGTTACAGGAACATGTATAAGTCATGAAGAAAGCAATAGCAATATACTAAACGATCAAGTGCTAGGCTAACGGAATGGGTCATGTCAATCACATCATTCTCCTAATGATGTGATCCCATTAATCAAATGACAACACATGTCTATGGTTAGGAAACATAACCATCTTTGATTAATGAGCTAGTCAAGTAGAGGCATACTAGTGACTATATGTTTGTCTATGTATTCACACATGTATCATGTTTCCGGTTAATACAATTCTAGCATGAATAATAAACATTTATCATGATATGAGGAAATAAATAATAACTTTATTATTGCCTCTAGGGCATATTTCCTTCAGTCTCCCACTTGCACTAGAGTCAATAATCTAGATTACATAGTAATGATTCTAACACCCATGGAGTCTTGGTGCTGATCATGTTTTGCTCGTGAGAGAGGCTTAGTCAATGGGTCTGCAACATTCAGATCCGTATGTATCTTGCAAATTTCTATGTCTCCCACTTGGACTTGGTCCCGAATGGAATTGAAGCGTCTCTTGATGTGCTTGGTCCTCTTGTGAAATCTGGATTCCTTTGCCAAAGCAATTGCACCAATATTGTCACAGAAGATCTTCATTGGTCCCGATGCACTAGGTATGACACCTAGATCGGTAATGAACTCCTTCATCCAGACTCCTTCATTTGCTGCTTCCGAAGCAGCTATGTACTCAGCTTCACATGTAGATCCCGCCATGATGCTTTGTTTAGAACTGCACCAACTTACAGCTCCACGTTTAATAAAAACACGTATCCGGTTTGTGATTTAGAATCGTCCGAATCAGTGTCAAAGCTTGCATCAACGTAACCATTTATGACTAGCTCTTTGTCACCTCCATATATGAGAAACATATCCTTAGTCCTTTTCAGGTATTTCAGGATGTTCTTGACCGATGTCCAGTGATCCACTCCTGGATTACTTTGGTACCTCCCTGCCAAACTTATTGCTAAGCATACGTCAGGTCTGGTACACAGCATTGCATACATGATAGAGCCTATGGCTGAAGCATAGGGAACATCTTTCATTTTCTCTCTATCTTCTGCTGTGGTCGGGCATTGAGTTTGACTCAACTTCACACCTTGAAGCACGGGCAAGAACCCTTTCTTTGCCTGATCCATTTTGAACTTTTTCAAAATTTTATCAAGGTATGTGCTTTGTGAAAGTCCTATTAAGCGTCTTGATCTATCTCTATAGATCTTGATGCCCAATATGTAAGCAGCTTCACCTAGATCTTTCATTGAAAACCTTTTATTCAAGTATCCCTTTATGCTATCCAGAAATTCTATATCATTTCCAATTAATAATATGGCATCTACATATAATATCAGAAATGCTACAGAGCTCCCACTCACTTTCTTGTAAATACAGGCTTCTCCAAAAGTCTGTATAAAACCATATGCTTTGATCACACTATCAAAGCGTTTATTCCAACTCCGAGATGCTTGCACCAGTCCATCAATGGATCGCTGGAGCTTGCATACTTTGTTAGCACCTTTTGGATCAACAAAACCTTCTGGCTGCATCATATACAACTCTTCTTCCAGAAATCCATTCAAGAATGCAGTTTTGACATCCATTTGCCAGATTTCATAATCATGAAATGCAGCAATGGCTAACATGATTCGGACAGACTTAAGCATCACTACGGGTGAGAAAGTCTCATCGTAGTCAACCCCTTGAACTTGTCGAAAACCTTTTGTGACAAGTCGAGCTTTATAGACAGTTACATTACCATCAGCGTCAGTCTTCTTCTTAAAGATCCATTTGTTCTCAATGGCCTGACGATCATCGGGCAAGTCAACCAAAGTCCATACTTTGTTCTCATACATGGATCCCATCTCAGATTTCATGGCCTCTAGCCATTTTGCGGAATCTGGGCTCATCATCGCTTCCTCATAGTTCATAGGTTCGTCATGGTCAAGTAACATGATTTCCAGAATAGGATTACCGTACCACTCTGGTGCGGATTTTACTCTGGTAGACCTTCGAAGTTCAGTAGAAACTTGATCTGAAGTTTCATGATCAATATCATTAGCTTCCTCACTAATTGGTGTAGGTGTCACAGGAACCGATTCATGTGATGAACTACTTTCCAATAAGGGAGCAGGTACAGTTACCTCATCAAGTTCTACTTTCCTCCCACTCACTTCTTTCGAGAGAAACTCCTTCTCTAGAAAGGATTCATTCTTAGCAACGAATGTCTTGCCTTCGGATCTGTGATAGAAGGTATACCCAACTGTTTCTTTTGGGTATCCTATGAAGACACATTTCTCCGATTTAGGTTCGAGCTTATCTGGTTGAAGTTTCTTCACATAAGCATCGCAGCCCCAAACTTTAAGAAATGACAACTTTGGTTTCTTGCCAAACCACAGTTCATAAGGTGTCGTCTCAACGGATTTTGATGGTGCCCTATTTAACGTGAATGCGGCCGTCTCTAAAGCATAACCCCAGAACGATAGCGGTAAATCAGTAAGAGACATCATAGATCGCACCATATCTAGTAAAGTACGATTACGACATTCGGACACACCATTTCGTTGTGGTGTTCCGGGTGGCGTGAGCTGCGAAACTATTCCGCATTGTTTCAAATGTAAACCAAACTCGTAACTCAAATATTCTCCTCCAAGATCAGATCGTAGGAATTTTATTTTCTTGTTACGATGATTTTCCACTTCACTCTGAAATTCTTTGAACTTTTCAAATGTTTCAGACTTGTGTTTCATTAAGTAGATATACCATATCTGCTTAAATCATCTGTGAAGGTGAGAAAATAACGATATCCGCCACGAGCTTCAACATTCATCGGACCGCATACATCTGTATGTATGATTTCCAACAAATCTGTTCCTCTCTCCATAGTATCGGAGAACGGTGTTTTAGTCATCTTGCCCATGAGGCACGGTTCGCAAGTACCAAGTGATTCATAATCAAGTGATTCCAAAATTCTATCAGTATGGAGTTTCTTCATGCGCTTTACACCAATATGACCTAAACGGCAGTGCCACAAATAAGTTGCACAATCATTATTAACTCTGCATCTTTTGGCTTCGACATTATGAATATGTGTATCACTACTATCGAGATTCAACAAAAATAGACCACTCTTTAAGGGTTCATGACCATAAAAGATATTACTCATATAAATAGAACAACCATTATTCTCTGATTTAAATGAATAACCGTCTCGCATCAAACAAGATCCAGATATAATGTTCATGCTCAACGCTGGCACCAAATAACAATTATTCAGGTCTAAAACTAATCCCGAAGGTAGATGTAGAGGTAGCGTGCCGACCGCGATCACATAGACTTTGGAACCGTTTCCCACGCGCATCGTCACCTCATCCTTGGCCAGTGCCCGCTTATTCCGTAGTCCCTGTTTCGAGTTGCAAATGTTAGCAACAGAACCAGTATCAAATACCCAGGTGCTACTGCGAGCTCTAGTAAGGTACACATCAATAACATGTATATCACATATACCTTTGTTCACCTTGCCATCCTTCTTATCCGCCAAATACTTGGGGCAGTTCCGCTTCCAGTGTCTAGTGTGCTTGCAGTAGAAGCACTCAGTTTCAGGCTTAGGTCCAGACTTGGGTTTCTTCTCTTGAGCAGCAACTTGCTTGCTGTTCTTCTTGAAGTTCCCCTTCTTCTTCCCTTTGCCTTTTTTCTTGAAACTAGTGGTCTTCTTAACCATCAACACTTGATGCTCCTTTTTGATTTCTACTTCCGCAGCTTTTAGCATTGCGAAGAGCTCGGGAATTGTCTTGTTCATCCCTTGCATATTATAGTTCATCACGAAGCTCTTGTAGCTTGGTGGCAGTGATTGGAGAATTCTGTCAATGACACTGTCATCAGGAAGATTAACTCCCAATTGAATCAAGTGATTATTATACCCAGACATTTTGAGTATGTGTTCACTGACAGAACTATTCTCCTCCATCTTGCAGCTATAGAACTTATTGGAGACTTCATATCTCTCAATCCGGGCATTTGCTTGAAATATTAACTTCAACTCCTGGAACATCTCATATGCTCCATGACGTTCAAAACGTCGTTGAAGACCCGGTTCTAAGCCGTAAAGCATGGCACACTGAACTATCGAGTAGTCATCAGCTTTGCTCTGCCAGACGTTCTTAACGTTGTCAGTTGCATCAGCAGCAGGCCTGGCACCCAGCGGTGCTTCCAGGACGTAATTCTTCTGTGCAGCAATGAGGATAATCCTCAAGTTACGGACCCAGTCCGTGTAATTGCTACCATCATCTTTCAACTTTGCTTTCTCAAGGAACGCATTAAAATTCAACGGAACAACAGCACGAGCCATCTATCTACAATAAACATAGATAAGCAAAATACTATCAGGTACTAAGTTCATGATAAATTTAAGTTCAATTAATCATATTACTTAAGAACTCCCACTTAGACAAACATCTCTCTAGTCATCTAAGTGATCACGTGATCCAAATCAACTAAACCATAACCGATCATCATGTGAGATGGAGTAGTTTTCAATGGTGAACATCACTATGTTGATCATATCTACTATATGATTCACGCTCGACCTTTAGGTCTCCGTGTTCCGAGGCCATATCTGCATATGCTAGGCTCGTCAAGTTTAACCTGAGTATTCTGCGTGTGCAAAACTGGCTTGCACCCGTTGTAGATGGACGTAGAGCTTATCACACCCGATCATCACGTGGTGTCTGGGCACGACGAACTTTGGCAACAGTGCATACTCAGGGAGAACACTTCTTGATAATTTTAGTGAGAGATCATCTTAAAATGTTGCCGTCAATCAAAGCAAGATAAGATGCATAAAGGATAAACATCACATGCAATCAATATAAGTGATATGATATGGCCATCATCATCTTGTGCTTGTGATCTCCATCTCCGAAGCACCGTCGTCATCACCATCGTCATCGGCGTGACACCTTGATCTTCATCGTAGCATCGTTGTCATTTACGCCATCTATTGCTTCTACGACTATTGCTACCGCTTAGTGATAAAGTAAAGCAATTACAGGGCGTTTGCATTTCATACAATAAAGCGACAACCATATGGCTCCTGCCAGTTGCCGATAACTTCGGTTACAAAACATGATCATCTCATACAATAAAATATAGCATCACGTCTTGAACATATCACATCACAACATGCCCTGCAAAACAAGTTAGACATCCTCTACTTTGTTGTTGCAAATTTTACGTGGCTGCTACGGGCTTAGCAAGAACCGTTCTTACCTACGCATCAAAACCACAACGATAGTTCGTCAAGTTAGTGTTGTTTTAACCTTCGCAAGGACCGGGCGTAGCCACACTCGATTCAGCTAAAGTGAGAGAGACAGACACCCGCCAGCCACCTTTAAGCACAAGTGCTCGCAACAGTGAAACCAGTCTCGCGTAAGCGTACGCGTAATGTCGGTCCGGGCCGTTTCATCTCACAATACCGCCGAACCAAAGTATGACATGCTGGTAAGCAGTATGACTTTTATCGCCCACAACTTACTTGTGTTCTACTCGTGCATATAACATCAACGCATAAAACCTGGCTCTGATACCACTGTTGGGGAACGTAGTAATTTCAAAAAAATTCCTACGTACACGCAAGATCATGGTGATGACATAGCAACGAGAGGGGAGAGTGTTGTCCATGTACCCTCGTAGACCGTAAGCAGAAGCGTTATGACAACGCGGTTGATGTAGTCGTACGTCTTCACGACCCGACCGATCCAAGCACCGAACGTACGGCACCTCCGAGTTCAGCACACGTTCAGCTCGATGACGATCCCCGGGCTCCGATCCAGCAAAGCTTCGGGGATGAGTTCCGTCAGCACGACGGCGTGGTGACGATGATGATGTTCTACCGGCGCAGGGCTTCGCCTAAACTCTGCGATGATATGACCGAGGTGGAATATGGTGGAGGGGGGCACCGCACACGGCTAAGGAACGATCCGTAGATCAACTTGTGTGTTCTGGGGTGCCCCCTTGCCCCCGTATATAAAGGAGGGAGAGGGGAGGCTGGCCGGCCCTTGTGGGCGCGCCAAGGAGGAGGAGTCCTCCTCCTAGTAGGAGTAGGACTCCCCCTTTCCTACTCCTACTAGGAGGGGGAAGGAAGGGGAAGAGGGGGGAAGGAAAGAGGGGGGCGCCCCCCCCCCTCCTAGTGCAATTCGGACCAGAGGGAGAGGGGGCGCGCGGCCCACCCTGGCCACCCCTCTCTCTTTCCACCAAGGCCCATGTGGCCCATTATCTCTCCCCGGGGGGTTCCGGTAACCCTCCGGCACTCCGGTTTTCTCCGACAACGTCCGGAACACTTCCGGTGTCCGAATATAGTCGTCCAACATATCAATCTTTATGTCTCGACCATTTCGAGACTCCTCGTCATGTCCGTGATCACATCCGGAACTCCGAACAAACTTCGGTACATCAAAACTTATAAACTCATAATAAAACTGTCATCGTAACGTTAAGCGTGCGGACCCTACGGGTTCGAGAACTATGTAGACATGACCTAGAACTATTCTCGGTCAATAACCAATAGCGGAACCTGGATGCCCATATTGGTTCCTACATATTCTACGAAGTTCTTTATCGGTCAAACCGCATAACAACATACGTTGTTCCCTTTGCCATCGGTATGTTACTTTGCCCGAGATTTGATCGTCGGTATCCAATACCTAGTTCAATCTCGTTACCGGCAA
The DNA here is from genome assembly GCF_018294505.1 of Triticum aestivum. Classification (NCBI taxonomy): domain Eukaryota; kingdom Viridiplantae; phylum Streptophyta; class Magnoliopsida; order Poales; family Poaceae; genus Triticum; species Triticum aestivum. The sequence continues at coordinate 35,175,823 of NC_057804.1, read as the reverse complement.
GTCTCTTTACTCGTTACGTAATGCATCATCCCGTAACCAACTCATTGGTCACATTGCTTGCAAGGCTTATAGTGATGTGCATTACCGAGAGGGCCCAGAGATACCTCTCTGACAATCGGAGTGACAAAACCTAATCTCGAAATACGCCAACTCAACATGTACCTTTGGAGACACCTGTAGTACTCCTTTATAATCACCCAGTTACGTTGTGACGTTTGGTAGTACCCAAAGTGTTCCTCCGGTAAACGGGAGTTGCATAATCTCATAGTTACAGGAACATGTATAAGTCATGAAGAAAGCAATAGCAATATACTAAACGATCAAGTGCTAGGCTAACGAAATGGGTCATGTCAATCACATCATTCTCCTAATGATGTGATCCCATTAATCAAATGACAACACATGTCTATGGTTAGGAAACATAACCATCTTTGATTAATGAGCTAGTCAAGTAGAGGCATACTAGTGACTATATGTTTGTCTATGTATTCACACATGTATCATGTTTCCGGTTAATACAATTCTAGCATGAATAATAAACATTTATCATGATATGAGGAAATAAATAATAACTTTATTATTGCCTCTAGGGCATATTTCCTTCAATAGCATACTATAGAGCCGACGTCTGAAGCATAGGGGACGACCTTCGTCCTTTCTCTCTCTTCTGCCGTGGTCATGTCTTGAGTCTTACTCAATACTCACACCATATAACACAGCCAAGAACTCCTTATTTGCTGATCTATTTTGAACTCCTTCAAAATCTTGTCACGGTATGTATTCATTTGAAAGTACTATTAAGCGTTTTGATCTATCCTTATAGATCTTGATGCTCAATGTTCAAGTAGCTTAATCCAGGTTTTCCATTGAAAAACACTTTTCAAACAACCCTATATGCTTTCCAGAAATTCTACATCATTTCCGATCAACAATATGTCAACAACATATACTCATCAGAAATGCTATAGTGCTCCCACTCACTTCTTTGGAAATACAAGTTTCTCATAAACTTTGTATAAACGAAAAATCTTTGATCATCTCATCAAAGCGTATATTCCAACTCCGAGATGCTTACTCCAGTCCTTAGAAGGATTGCTGGAGCTTTGCACACTTGTTAGCATCTTTCAGGATTGAAAAAACCTTCTGGTTGTATCACATACAACCTTTCCTCAAGAATATCGTCGAGGAAACAATGTTTTGACATCCTATCTGTAAGATTTCATAAATCATGCAGTAATTGCTAATATAATTCCAACAGACTCTTAGCATCGCTACGAGTGAGAAAGTCTCATCGTAGTCAACTCCTTGAACTTGTCGGAAAACATCTTAACGACAAGTCGAGCTTTCTTAATGGTGATACTTACCATCATTGTCTGTCTTCCTTTTAAAATCCATCTGTACCCAACAGCCTTACGACCATGAAGTATTTCTTCCAAAGTCTATACTTTGTTTTCGTACATGGATCCTCTCTCGGATTTTATGGCCTCGAGCCATTCGTCAAAATTCGGGCCCACCATCGCTCCTTCATAGCTCATAGGTTCATTGTTGTCTAGCAACATGACCTCCAAGACAGGATTACGTACCACTCTGAAGTAGTATGTATCCTTGTCAACCTACGAGTTTTGGTAGTGACTTGATCCGAAGTTTCATGATCAATATCATCAGCTTCCACTTCAATTGGTGTAGGCGCCACAGGAACAACTTCCTGTGCCCTGCTACACACTAGTTGAAGTGACGGTTCAATAACCTCATCAAGTTTCCACCATCCTCCCACTCAATTCTTTCGAGAGAAACTTTTCCTCGAGAAAGGACCCGTTTCTAGAAACAATTACATTTGCTTTCGGATCTGAGATAGGAGGTATACCCAACCATTTTGGGTATCCTATGAAGATGCATTTATCCGTTTTGGGTTCGAGCTTATCGCGATGAAACTTTTTCACATAAGCATCGCAGCCCCAAACTTTCAAGAAACGATAGCTTAGGTTTCTCTAAACCATAGTTCATACGGTGTCATCTCAACGGAATTACGTGGTGCCCTATTTAAAGTGAATGTGGTTGTCTCTAATGCCTAACCCATGAACAATAGTGGTAATTTGATAAGAGACATCATGGTATGCATCATATCCAATAGAGTGCAGCTATGATGTTCGGACACACCATCACACTATGGTGTTCCAGGCGGTGTTAGTTGTGAAACAATTTCCACAATGTCTCAATTGTGTACCAAACTCGCAACTCATATATTCATCTCTATGATCATATCATAGACATTTTATCCTCTTGTCATGAGATCTTCAACTTCACTCTGAAATGACTTGAACCTTTCAATAATTCAGACTTGTGTTTCATCAAGTAAATATACAGCATCTACTCAAATCATCTACGAAGTAAGAACATAACGATATCCACTGTGTGCCTCAGCACTCATTGGACTGCACACATCAAAATGTGTTACTTCCAACAAGTTGCTTTCTTGTTCCATCTTACTGAAAACGAGGCTTTTCAGTCATCTTGCCCATCTGGTATGATTTGCATGTCCCAAGTGATTCAAAATCAAGTGAGTCCAAACGATCCATCTGCATGGAGTTTCTTCATGCGTACATACTAATAGACATGGTTCGCACGTCTCAAACTTTTCAAAAACGAGTGAGTCCAAAAGATCCATCAACATGGAACATCTTCATGCGTTTTATACCAATATGACTCAAATGGCAGTGCCACAAGTAGGTGGTACTATCATTACTATCTTATATCTTTTGGCATGAACATGTGTATCACTATGATCGAGATTCAATAAACCATTCATTTTAGGTTCAAGACCATTGAAGGTATTATTTAAATAAACAGAGTAACCATTATTCTCCTTAAATGAATAACCGTATTGCGATAGACATAATCCAATCATGTCTATGCTCAACGCAAACACCAAATAACAATTATTTAGGTTTAACACCAATCTCGATGGTAGAGGGAGTATGCAATGCTTGATCACATCAAGCTTGGAAACAGTTCCAACACATATCGTCATCTCACCTTTAGCTAGTCTCCGTTTATTCCGTAGCCTTTTATTTCGAGTTACTAACACTTAGCAACCGAACCGGTATCTTAATACCCTGGTGCTATTAGGAGTACTAGTAAAGTACACATTTAATTCAATGTATATCCAATATACTTCTATCAACCTTGCCATCCTTCTCATCTACCAAGTATCTAGGGTAGTTCTGCTTCAGTGACCGTTCCCTCATTACAGAAGCACTTAGTCTCGGGTTTGGTTTCAACCCTGGGTTTCTTCACTGGAGCAGCAACTGATTTGCTGTTTCATGAAGTACCCCTTCTTGCCCTTGCCCTTCTTGAAACTAGTGGTTTCACGAACCATCAACAATTGATGCTCCTTCTTGATTTCTACTATCGCGGTGTCAAACATCACGAATATTTTAAGGATCATCATATCTATCCTTGATATGTTATAGTTCATCACGAAGCTCTAGCTGCTTGGTGGCAATGACTTTGGAGAAACATCACTATCTCATCCGGAAGATTAACTCCCATTCGATTCAAGGGATTGTTGTACTCAGACAATCTGAGCACAAGCTCAACGATTGAGCTTTTCTCCCTTAGTTTGCAGGCTAAGAAACTTGTCGGAGGTCTTATACCTCTTGACATGGGCACGAGCCTGAAATCCCAATTTCAGCTCTTGGAACATCTCATATGTTCTGCGACATTTCAAAAATATCTTCGGTGCCTCAATTCTAAACCATTTAACATTACCAACTTAACTATCACGTAGTCATCAAAACGTGTATGTCAGATGTTCGCAACATCCACAAACGACGTTCGAGGTTCAGCACACCGAGCGGTGCATTAAGGACATAAGCCTTCTACGCAGCAATGAGGACAATCCTCAGTTTACGGACCCAGCCCGCATAATTGCTACTATCAACTTTCAACTATATTTTCTCTAGAACATATCTAAAACAGTAGAACTAAAGCGCGAGCTATGACATAATTTGCAAAGACCTTTTGATTATGTTCAGGATAATTAAGTTCATCTAATGAACTCCCACTCAGATAGACATCCCTCTAGTCATCTTAAGTGATACATGATCCGAGTCAACTAGGTCGTGTCCGATCATCGCGTGAGACGGACTAGTCATCATCGGTGAACATCTTCATGTTGATCGTATCCACTATACGACTCATGTTCGACCTTTCGGTCTCTTGTGTTTTGAGGCCATGTCTGTACATGCTAGGCTCGTCAAGTTAACCTAAGTGTTTCGCGTGTGTAAATCTGGCTTACACCCGTTGTATGTGAACGTTAGAATCTATCACACCCGATCATCACGTGGTGCTTCAAAACAACGAACTTTCGCAACGGTGCACAGTTAGGGAGAACACTTTCTTGAAATTATTATGAGGGATCATCTTATTTACTACCGTCGTTCTAAGAAAATAAGATGCATAAACATGATAAACATCACATGCAATCAAATAGTGACATGATATGGCCAATATCATTTTTCTCCTTTTGATCTCCATCTTCGGGGCTCTATGATCATCATCGTCACCGGCATGACACCATGATCTCCATCATCGTGTCTCCATGAAGTTGTCTCGCTAACTATTACTTCTACTACTATGGCTAACGGTTTAGCAATGAAGTAAAGTAATTACATGGCGTTATTCAGTGACACGCAGGTCATACAATAAATAAAGACAACTCCTATGGCTCCTGCCGGTTGTCATACTCATCGACATGCAAGTCGTGATTCCTATTACAAGAACATGATCAATCTCATACATCACATATCATTCATCACATTCATTTGGCCATATCACATCACATAGCATACCCTGCAAAAACAAGTTAGACGTCCTCTAATTGTTGTTTGCATGTTTTACGTGGCTGCTATGTGTTTCTAGCAAGAATGTTTCTTACCTACGCAAAAGCCACAATGTGATATGCCAATTGCTATTTAGCCTTCATAAGGACCCTTTTCATCGAATCCGATCCGACTAAAGTGGGAGAGACTGGCACCCGCTAGCCACCTTATGCAACAAGTGCATGTCAGTTGGTGGAACCTGTCTCACGTAAGTGTACGTGTAAGGTCGGTCCGGACCGCTTCATCCCACGATACCGTCGAAACAAGATAGGACTAGTAACGGTAAGCATATTGAACAAAATCAACGCCCACAACAACTTGTGTTCTACTCGTGCATAGAATCTACGCAATAGACCTAGCTCATGATGCCACTGTTTGGGAACGTAGCAGAAATTCAAAATTTTCCTACGAGTCACCAAGATCTATCTATGGAGAGACTAGCAACGAGAGAAAGGAGTGCATCTACATACCCTTTTAGATCGCGAGCGGAAGCATTCAAGAGAACGGGGTTGAGGGAGTCGTACTCGTCGTGATCCAAATCACCGAAGATCCTAGTGCCGAACGGATGGCACCTCCGCGTTCAACACACGTGCAGCCCGGTGACGTCTCCCGTGCCTTGATCTAGCAAGGAGAGAGGGAGAGGTTGGGGAAGACTCCATCCAGCAGCAGCACAATGGCGTGGTGGTGATTGAGGAGCGTGGCACTCCAGCAGGGCTTCGCCAAGCACCGCAAGAGACGAGGAGGGAGAGAGGTAGGGCTGCGCCTTGGGAGAGTTCATCTCGTGTGTTTTGCAGCCCCCAATACCTCAAGTATATATAGGGGAAGGGGAGGGACTGCGCCCCCATCTAGGGTTCCCTCCCTAGGGGTGGCGGCAGCCCCCCAAAACCCATCTAGGGTGCGGCCAAGGGGGGGAAGAGAGGGGGGCGCCCTAGGGTGGGCCTTAAGGCCCATCTGGACCTAGGGTTTGCCCCCTCCCACTCTCCTTGTGCCTTGGGCCTTGGTGGGGGCGCACTACCCCACCTGGGGCTGGTCCCCTCCCACACTTGGCCTACGCAGCCCTCTGGGGCCATTGGCCCCACCTGGTGGACCCCTGGGACCCTCCCGGTAGTCCCGGTACGTTACAGATAGCACCTGAAACTTTTCTGGTGACCAAAACAGGACTTCCCATATATAAATCTTTACCTCCGGACCATTCCGGAACTCCTCGTGGCGTCCGGGATCTCATCCGGGACTCCGAACAACATTCGGTAACCATGTATATCTATTCCCTATAACCCTAGCGTCATCGAACCTTAAGTGTGTAGACCCTACGGGTTCGGGAACCATGCAGACATGACCGAGACAACTTTCCGGCCAATAACCAACATCGGGATCTGGATACCCATGTTGGCTCCCACATGTTCCACGATGATCTCATCGGATGAACCACGATGTCAAGGATTCAATCAATCTCGTATACAATTCCCTTTGTCTAGCGGTATAGTACTTGCCCGAGATTCGATCATCGGTATCCGATATCTTGTTCAATCTTGTTACCGGCAAGTCTCTTTACTCGTTCCGTAACACATCATCCCGTGATCAACTCCTTGATCACATTGTGCACATTATGATGATGTCCTACCGAGTGGGCCCAAAGATACCTCTCCGTCACACGGAGTGACAAATCCCAGTCTCGATTTGCGCCAACCCAACAGACACTTTCGGAGATACCCGTAGTGCATCTTTATAGCCACCCAGTTACGTTGTGACATTTGATACACCCAAAGCATTCCTACGGTATCCAAGAGTTGCACAATCTCATGGTCTAAGGAAAAGATACTTGACATTTAGAAAAGCTTTAGCATACGAACTACACGATCTTGTGCTAGGCTTAGGATTGGGTCTTGTCCATCACATCATTCTCCTAATGATGTGATCCCTTTATCAATGACATCCAATGTCCATGGTCGGGAAACCATGACCATATGTTGATCAACGAACTAGTCAACTAGAGGCTTACTAGGGACATGGTGTTGTCTATGTATCCACACATGTATCTGAGTTTCCCATCAATACAATTCTAGCATGGATAATAAACAATTATCATAAACAAGGAAATATAATAATAACCATTTTATTATTGCCTCTAGGGCATATTTCCAACACTACCGCCACGGCTGAGGGGGTCATTTTTGTCAATTTAATCCACGGGTAGTCCTTTTTGGCAATAGCGTTGGGCAGGTGGCCCTTTGGACAAGAAATCGTTGCCATGGCCACTAGCTGCATGAATCACCCCTGTAGCACTAATCGCTAAGGAAACCACTGCTCCGGCCATTCCTTTCGGCTCTACACGACTACACCTGCTAAGCATGGGTGTTGATAGACATGTGCAAAAACAAATGCATAGTTTCTGTTCAGCAATACTAATATACCATGGCCTTTTTTTGTACATGTCGATGTGATCATGATCACCCAATGGAATGATAAATTTATAATGTTCGTGACAATGTTCTAATTTGCGTGAAGTAGCCGCATAATGTTATATTCAACCTCTGATCAAAAGGATGGATCTTGGTTCTATTTCATCTCTTCAACAATTTTAGTAATAAGCATAACGGCCCTATTGTTCCGATGGAGAGAAGAACATATAATTAGCTTTTCAGGAAATTTCCAAACAAACAATTTCAACAAAATCTTTCAATTTCTCATTTTTTTGTGTTCAACTTTATGTAATCCTCTATCTGTAGAGTACAATGAAAGTACAAAAATGGCTATATGGAGTTTATGTTATTTGTATTAACATCTACTCTAGGGGGGAGGTTTTTATGTGGTACTAACGATTTAATAACTATCTTTGTAGCTCCACAATGTTTCAGTTGATGTCCATACCTATTTTTGATTATATTGTAAAATCGTTTGCTATTGTACAACAGACCATGGAAGGGGGCACAAATCATCAGTGTTTGAGAGGAATGGGGCAAATGGTAAAAAAACAATCTAAGCCCTCCTTAAAAAAATTCCTTCAAGATTGATCCAAGGCTAGGGGGAGGGGGGGCATCGGCCCCCTGGCCTCAACATAGCCACGCCACTACTCTACAATCACGCGAAAGCTTCATGCTTGTGTGCCCCCACCCCAGCCGCTCTTCTCCAAAGCCACCAAATCCAAGGCCAATTTCTGACCACTCTCAGCTTTGTCTTCTATTCGCAAAAAATAAAACAGCTTCCCCTTTCTCATGAACCTCTTGTTTTGCACCAAAATGGCAGGACGCTGCTTCCCCTGCTCCAAAGAGTGTGCTTCAAGATGGCTCTTCCAAAGCTGGCCATTGCGTTCCTTCTTCTCGCGTGCTTCAACGAAGGTTATACTGCGTCGCACCATCTCCGCGACGTCAACATTCTCTGTGAATGACTCTGCAGTACGCCGCCTCTAGCGGTGGTTGCCGCTACAGTTTCACATGGTGGCACTTCTTTTTTCTGGGTGGTGGGAGGCGTGCGGGATTGACATGTTTTTATAGGCCGGTTGCTGCTGACTGGTTTGAAAAATCATTGGCCCAGTCAAAATCGTAAACCAAATTTAAAACTGAATACCTCAATTATATGAAATAGCCTTCAAAATGTGCAATTAAAAAAATGAATGGGGGAGCTCCTAGAGAAATTGTTGACCCGGTCAAAATTGGATGACCCAATTCTAAATTGAAGAACTAGCCTTCAAAAGTAGGAAGCATATTAAATGAAAGAGTTTTGAGAAATAGTTGACCCGGTCAAAATTGGATGACCTGATTCCAATTGAAGACCTCAATTGAACGTGACCTCTTTAAAACTGGTGACCATAGTGTTATAAATAATGCGCACACTTATGTCACACTGTGACCTCCAAGATACAATTAGCATAGCTCTGTTACGACTAAAAAAACTGTAGTGCTCCTTTTCTGATCACGATCATCATGACCCCAAATTCTAACCAAGGATGGCACTTTGCATTGAAATTGAAAGAAACTTTAATGGAAATATTGTATTTCCTCCTTTCACTTTTATTTGTCCAGAAAATATGTGTTTGGCGACATAACAAAGTTGGAAGTGTGCGACATCTCAATCAAATCTTGAAGAGGCCAGGTAGGAATTCTAATTAAATGACTTGACTAAGAAATAGATAAGATAGCAAATAGAGCCACATTGTAGGTTTAAGACATTTTCAATAGTTAAGGAATTTTTATAAAAAGTATTTCATTGAGCCATACATATGTTGGCATTGCGGTGTTTCACTGTATGTTTTGCTTCCTAAACCACGAGATTCTATTTATTTCCCCTATTTGCAGCCTCGACAATTTGGTCATGATTTTTTTTTTCATGGACAAGTGAAAAAAGACACAAAGTTGAACAAAGGAGCATAGCTTCGATGTGCACAAGGGAAAAAATGGCGCAGCAAAGCGCGCCTCCTTCTAGTATGGTAGGTGGACTCACAAGATCATGCATTGACATTGAGTTGCGTCGTTCGTTCTGCGATGGTTGGAGTAAATATCCCAGAACTATCACGTTTGGGGTCTGTGTTGCGTAGAACTATCACTTTTAATTGGTTCGTCAAAAACTACCATTTTGACTCTATTTTTTAATCAAAATCTACCACTTCACACTGATGATCTCTTTGCTTAAAATAGACTGCGATTATGACAGGAGTGACCCATCAGTCAGGTTCATGTGGCAGTGAAAATCAGCACCATTTTAATTTTTTTGAGACAACATCGTTTGTTTAACCAATACACTGGACGTTATGACATGTGGAGCCCACGTGTCGGTTCTACCTTCTTCGTTAAAATCCCCATGAAGGCCTACCGCCGAATCCGATCTAGCGTGGCGCCCCACTTCCGCCGCCCTACCCTACCACCAGCGGCCTCGAGGGCCTTGCTAGGCTGCCCAGCGGGGGACTTCCTATCTGCCGCATTCTGCGCCAGAATGTCGAGGTTTTGCATAGGGTAGTCCCTCGACAGGGCCGGCAGAGGAAGGTAGAGAGCAGCGTAAAAAATGAATGATTAAGGCTGCGCTTCAAGCTAGGATTAGAACCCGCGACCGCGAGCCTGTAGACAAGCCTCGCTAGCCACTACGCCTGACTCAGTTTGATGGTGAAACTGCAATGGGAGTCCTATAGACCTAGTCAAACCGGCAGATCGGATTATTTTTCCTTTTTCCTAGCTTCTGTTATAATTTCCGAGTATATTATTTGAGAAGTACGAACGTTTTTTTACAGAACACACACGAGTTCTAAAAAATGTTAGCAATTTTTCGAATTTGTAACCAAATTTGAAAAACAGGAACAATTATCAAGTTGTGCCCAAATATTGAAAAACAGGAACATTTTTATAAAATTACGATCAATTATTTATAAAAAACGAATTGTTTTTTTAAATCTGAACAATTTTCTGAATAGTGATTTGTTTTTAAAACATGCACATTTTTTGAATTTGTGAACAAATCTTGAAAAAACAGGAACATTTTCTAAATTCCGAACAATTTTTAACAATAACGAATAAGTTTTGATAAAATGCTCACAAATTTTGACTGTTTGATCACTTCTCAAAAAGTGAACATTTTTTAATTTGTGAACAAATTTGAGAACAGGAACATTTTTAAATTGCTGACTTTAAAAAAAATAGAAACATTTTTTTAGAATCATGAACAAGTTGTAAAGATGTGCACAATTTTTCAATCTGCGAACAAGATTTAAAATAGGAACCTTTTCGGATTTATGAACAAACGTCCGAAAAATTAACAGTTTTAGAACAAGAACATTTTGGACAAAAGGAAACATTTTTTGCATCTGTGGACAAAAATTGAAGCTCTGAACAAAATTTAGAAAAAGCAAACTTTATGATCATTAATGGAATTTTTTAACAAAAATTGAAAAGCAGAACATTTTTTAAAAGGCAACCATTTCTTTAAAATTAAGAACATATTTTTAAATAGGAACATTTTTTGAATTTATGAACATTTTTTAAATGATGAATATGTTTTGAAATATGTGAACATTTTGTAAAAACACTAAATTTTTTGGAACTTCTGAACAAAATAAAAAACAACAGGAACAATTTTTAACTTCAGAACATTTTTTGAAAATTTGAACAAGTTTTGGAATTCTGAAAAATAAAAGTAGAAATAAAAAACGAGTAGATTAAGAATTACAAAAGAAATAGAGAAAAGAAAAAAGAAAGTCAAATACAAAAAATAAATAAATGAAAACATAAAAAAAGAAACAAAAAAGAGAAAAGAATAAAATAAACAGAAAAAAGGACAGAAAAAGGAAAAAAATAGAAAAATAAAATAAAAAGTGGTTCGTGAACTTCTAGAATGTTCCCAAAACCAATAAAAACGAGTGGAAGGAATTGCGGTACGGCTCACCTACGATACAGTCAAGTGCGTCCTGCATAGGCACGGCGTGCATGCGCAGTGCAAGTGCGTCCGAGTGCTGTGGTGTGTGCTAGTGTGTGCGTGTTGTGTTCAGTGCTAGTGTGTGCGTCTACGGCCATGGAGTTCGCCGTGGAGTTCGCCACTGGTGAGCTCTTCGATGTGCAAGCGCGTCCTTGACCAACCGCGGCCGGTGATTGACGTCGTAGCTCGTCGAGAAGTGTGACACCATGTTCGACCGCGTTGGCGAACATGGCTCGTGTGGTCGTGGACCGGGTCCTAACTAAAAACAAGGGCTGTGATCAAACCAGCTTTCTGTTTCGTCCAACATACTAGCATGCTAAGCACAAAGATGGACGGAAACAACATTGAAAGTCCTCGAGTAACCAAAAAAAAAGGAAATGTCCCTTCTAATTATTTCAAGATAGGTGCAACAATTGCGCGAGAGTTGCTACGCAAATCCCGTAGGTCCACCAACTTCCATGCAGTAGATCTCCATAATCACATGTGAACATCTTCGGAGCTGGGCGAGGATCACCCCCTCATGGAGAGCCAAGAGCTCGACAGTAAAAGGATGAGAGGCCCCCGGGAGGGGTTTACTCCAAGAACCCAGAAAGAGAGGTGAGATTTGGCCACACTGCCCGCACCTTCCATCCACGCATCAGAATTAACTGAATCATCTGTGTTGATGGTCACCCATCCTGGCTCAGGCGGTCTCCAACATTGATTCACCTGCGATTTAGTTCGGCTAACTGCCATCTCCAAAATAGACAAAGAATCATGCACCCATTTGATTGCCTGGACAGGATCATAACCATCTTGATCGTGCATCCAACGGTTGCGAGAAGACCAAATTGAGTGCATAATAGTGATAATCTTACATCTATCATCTTCAAAGAACATTTGATCCAGCAAGATATCATTTGCCCAGGTGTGTGGGTGCACATGGCTATTGGTAGTTCTGCACGAGAAAGCAACGTTGGGTGCGGAAAATGCCAACGAAGGCCGAGCTCCAGTGAGCTCGTTTTCAAAATTTATTTTTTCAGAGCGCGAAAAATTCTAAATTTATTTTGTGAACACACATGCACATGTATACTATGTATATGCAACATTTCACGGCATTATACGTTTACATGTGGCATACAGAAAAAAGATAAATACGCATTTTTAAATGGGCCTTTTATTTTTGTTATTGGGCCAGAAATTTGTTATTTTTGTACAGCCTACAAATCACAACATTTTTCGACAAAATTTAACACGTTCTTGCGGAATACATGTATGTTTCCATGGAATTTTTTTCAGATTTTTTTGGAACTTTTAAATACGCTTTTTGATTTTTTGAAAATACCGAGCTCACTGGAGCTCGGCCTCCAAAAATCCGCACTCCGTTGGGTGCCCATATACGAGTATGCGAGGCCCGTATGATGCCATCTGTCCTTTCCGGACACGCGTGTATATCTCTTTGGAGTTAGGCTTCTTTGGTGGATTGGTTTACACCAATCTACTTACATTTTAGGAGTAAAACAACACCACTTCCGAGCCTTCTCATGCCACCATATTCAGCCATCTAATCGCGAGTCTCGGTCATCCCTGGCCGTCTAGGGCATGTTTTCTCCCTCATGAGCTCATACTGGACCGGATGTCCTGGGCCGCTATTCCGGCGGCATAATCCAAAGCATCTCGCTCGCTGACATCGGTTAACGGCAATGTGAAATGAATGGTCATGATTCTGCCTCACATCCTAGTAGCCAACTCGTCCCTTCCCGTACCCAACCCGTCCCCGGCCTGACCCCTCCCGACTAGGGGCTGCAAACAAGTCGAGCTCGAGCGAGTTGGAGTTGCCTCAGCTCAACTCATATGAAAATTCGAGCGAGCTCAAACTGAGTGAAGCTCGTGATTGAGCTGTAGAACATGACTAGTGCTCAGCTTGTAACAATCTCGAGTCAATCTCGAGCTAGTTTCGAGCTAAATGAGATGGTAAAAATTATAAATCTATGGATGAAAAACAAAAAATTTAAGGTGAATATGTTGGAAACCTTTGTAATGAATATAGGATATTGAACACATAGTCGACCACGTGCCATAATTAGGCCTAAATATTTTCTACACTTAATTAAGTTTCCATGTTCGTTGGTAAATAAAATCGAGACAAATTGCGGACAACATATATGGTAATAAATTATCTTATTTTCATTTAATATATGGCATGATCATTTAACATAATGATATTCTGTCGAGCTATCGAGCTAAAATCGAGCGAGCCAACATTGGCTCAAGATCGGCTCGTTTCTCGGTCGAGCTACATAAAGTGTTCAAACTCAGCTTGGTTCTTTTCGAGTCAATCTCGAGTCGAGTCAAAAAACGAATTGATCTCAAGCGGCTCATGAGCCTTGAGCTTTTCTTGCAGCCCTACTCCCGACCTTGGCTAGGGCAGAGGTGCCCCGCCGCTCCATGGGCGTCACACACACGCGCGCGCAAGCAGAGAGAGACAACAATGGCAACGGCGGACCGGAGCGGATCGCCATCTCCACCCACGTTGCAACGCCCCAGACGCTCCACCCACTTAGCAACGTGGTCGGCCCGCTCCTATCCTTACTGCCCCCACATGGCCCCGGCTAGACCGCCGGTTCCTATTCTCCACACAGATCGGTATCCTTGCCAACTCTTCAAATCGTCGTTCTGCCCGTTGCCATGGTGATTGTATCGGCGTCCGTGAAGTGGAAGCGCATGGGTGCATTTTGTGCTCGGCTTTACTCCCTCCGTTCTTTAAATAGTGTATTTCCAACTTTTTTGGAAAGTCAAACTTTTTTATATTTGACCGTGTTTATATAATAATACATCAACATTTATGCCATCAAATTAGTAGCATTAGGTTCGTGATAAAATATACTTTCATCATATACCTATTTGATTTCACAAACATTGTATATTTTTGCACAAACTCGGTCAAACTTTGAAATAGTTTGACCCTCCAACAAAGTTGGAAATACACTCTTTAAAGGACGGAGGGAGGGAGTAAGTCGGAGGAGGACCCCAATTAGCTCGTGTGGTGCCCTTGACCGAGCGAGCTTAAAAGGATTTATTTTTTTTCTCAAGAACACGTAAGAGCATTGCGTGCCTTTTGTATTAAGAATGAGGGAAATGAGTACATGTGAATTTACAACGGTGTCGATCACAGACCAATCCACGGGTAAATTGGTATTTTTACCCTTTCGCCATTTTCCACCTTAATCATAGATACATCACTGGAGTAGGAAGCAACACCACTTTGTCAAACATCCTGGATTTTGCTTAGCCCTAGCTCCAGGCTTGGTACAGAGCTCAGGAAGGGGAGGAAGACGATCTAGATGCGTGGAGGTCAATTTGCTGGATTTAGCTGTACTGCGAGGACTGTTTTGCAAATATATCAGGAGCCCAATCATCGCACCGAATCATGTCATTCTCTTACGAATCCAACGGCCCATCTATCATTGGTGTACCTGGTGCATCAATTTGCTCGTTTCACCAGATACTCTCTTGCAAGGACCATATAGAAGACCAGCCCTTCTTCTCTATAGTAACATTGGAAACATTCTGGCCACCCTCTAACCATGGCGCGCTTCCCCACTCTTGCCCTCACCACTTGTTCCCGGCCCTAACTCCCAAAGCCGCTAAAGCCCAGTTACCACATTAAGCTTCTTCCTCTCATGAAGGTATCTTCTTCCTCCCATGAAAGATAAAGAGCTTCAGATTGGTCATGAAGGTATTTTCTTGCATGGAAATGGAGATGACGAGACGCCATGCGCTCGCTTTAGATCTGCAAGCACGGGGGCATTTAAGCCGGCGAGACAGAGAGCACCCACCGCACAGCGTGCAACAACCCAACAAGCTCAAGGATGACGTTCCACAAGCTTGCAGTCTTGCTCGTGCTTCCCGCGTTCCTCACACCTTCGGCCCCAACGCGTCTTCTGCGCAAGGAGCTCTGCTCGTGCGTCCACAGCCCACCGCCTGACGCACTCCTTCCACGCCATGGTGAGCCTAAAATATTTAGAAGTCTTGATATTGACAAGTTATATTTTTTCTTCAAAAGAAAGGCAGGGCACTCCCATTGTTTTGTTCTTAGATCAAATGCACCTTACATTGTGGAATTTTATCAAAAAATAAATACACTTTATATAAATGGATGAAGGGAGTATTAAGTGTATCCTTTTAAGTTGTTTCTATTTAAGGGTATTTATACTTTCATTTTCTTTGTTCATTATGCTTAAGATCACGTAAAAACATTTGAGTGCATTTTAATGTGTATGGACTACTTTGATTTCTATAGGAGGGGGGGCATAAGCCCCCTACTTCCTTTAGATTACGCCCCACCTAATTTTTTCCTGTCCTCCGCCACTCGTCACATCTACCACCTTCTACTGATACAGGTACATCGACCTTTAATTTGCATCAGTTGCAGCTCGCCGGAGAAAGAACTCACTATGTATTTATCTAATTTAATGACCGTAGGCTTCTTCTCCATGTATCGCGTTTGGAAGATCATTGGCATCGTTCTTGGCGGTATCTTGGCACTCCTGGTTTGTCTCTGGATACTCTTCAAATACCTGGCGCACATATGCCGCCGGCATGGGGACGATGAGGGGGCGTCCCGCCAGCAGGCGCGCTCGGACATGATCGCGAATATTTTGCCCGCATTCGTGCGTGGGATCATCTTCCTGTTCAACCTACTCTTCGACTTTTGTTGCTGATTTGGTCAGCCGTGCTTCCGAAAAAAGAAATTGAATTCCATGTTATCCCGCACCTTATTTTTTCCATTTCTTCGCCTATTCAGTGGCCGGCGAGTGACGGGTAAGGGCGATGTTTCAGGTGCACACACGCGGTCGTCTGAAGACCAACGAGTCTGCTTAGGCCAATAACTTCTTCCCCACAGGTAGCATTGGGATTTTGTGGAATGTAAATGAGTTGCGAGGTTACTTATATACTCCCTCCTTTCTGATTTATTGGACTCATCTCATTTTCCTGGGTTTTTCATATTATAAGTCTTATTTTTACTTCTTTCCACCACATGTTCACATCCCAAGGTGCATTAAATTGATGCATGCAAGGATTAAAAGAAACCAACCAATGCAATATCAATATGTAACCAATCCCAGTCATTTAGTGGTCATCCATGCATACACTGTAATTGATGTAGGGGAAAGTTTGAGTAATTTTTTAAACTACGAGATACATTACTCCAATCATCATCTACCTTGGTTGATGAGATTTCGGATTTAAGGTGTACTAACCGGAAAGGAGGGAGTAGCTCTGATGGTCTCGTGTACAACCAATAAATGGGCCGTCGGAATAGTCGTGCCTGCCGGCTAGCTGCCACTTGTACGTAAAGCGCGAGCACACGCACGCAGCCGGTCGAGTGCTGATTTGGAGATTCCAGCGCCGGACGACCGCGTCCACTCCACTTGTGCTGTTGTGCGAGCGAGAGACTAATCCCCAGTTGCATGATTCGTGCGTTGCCAAAAAAAGTGTCTCACAAGTTCAAGAAGAGAAAAGTGTTTCACGCGTAGTTGGCCGTTTTCTTCATGCACCGAAGCTTCCTATAGGATCGTACGCATGCTGGGCCAATGCGGCTGCAAAGCAGAAGCAGGGATGACGGATGAATCAATCGATGGTTCCTGCATTAACGACGGTGGTTCAGTTTTTCAACTGTGAAAATGATATCGTGAAAAGGGAGTGCTGCTGGGTATTATTAGTTCTAGATATTGCAATGGCATCTGAGGGAGTTCTCACACAATGCTCACACCATGTCAATCCTAGAGACTGAGCCAGAATGGTCTCGCTAGCTTTTGGGAAACCTTTTTCTTTTGCGGGAATGCCCACCATGTCAATATTGAGGTTGTGAACATATGAATTGAGACAGTCTGCAACCACTCTCCCAAAATATATAGTACTCCCTCCGTCTCAAAATTCTTGTCTTAGATTTGACCAGATAGTATTAGATACATCCATATCTAGATAAATTTAAGACAAGAATTTTGGGACGGAGGGAGTAGTATAATAATACTCCCTCCATCCGAAAATACTTGTCATCAAAATGGACAAAAATGAATGTATGTAGAACTAAAATACATCTAGATACATCTCCTTTTATTCATTTTGATGACAAGTATTTCCGGACGGAGGGAGTATGATATTTTGGTTGTTGTTACTTGTTAGTACAAACGGCCATCGACGCAAAAGCCATGAACACAAGACAAAGATGCATGCGATGCGAGAGAGGAAAACCATACGCCTTCGCCGTAGCAACAGGGGGTCCCGTCGGTCCCAATCCAGGCGAACCGTTCTTGGCCGTAGCACCGACGATCAAGACACCAGGAGCAGCCGTCGCGGTCGACAGCCCCCTGGACCGTACGAAAAGAAAGCACAGCAGCAGCAGCAAATGATGTGCAAACATTTTGGCTATCCCCTCGAACCGGTTCAAGTCTCCACCCGCAGCCGGCCCGCCGTCGCTTTCCCCGGAAAACCCCCCAAAACCACCAAGTCACGGTAGCCCAGTCAAACGAGAAGGAGGAGGATCGTACGTACCGACGTGGCGGCTGCCGGTCGAAACCCGCGGCCGATCGGTCCGTGTCGTTGGTGTTTCTGGCCCCGGCCGAACCAACGGAAACGGTCTCAGCTCGCTGGTGGGCACGCACGCGTCTACTCACTCGACCAGTCGACCGGGAAAGGAGGGCGTTTGAATGCACGTCGGCCTCGCCGCCCTGGACAACGCCTTGGCCGCAAAGCAAACGCCGATCACCTCCTTCCCGCGTCCGAATTAATTATTTTTCTCCTTCCGACTCACACCTCGCGCCGCACGGAGTGGGGTATAAAACACCAGGCCAAAACCACCTGATCACCACGCACCTCGCGCCCTCCGCTCGATCAGCCATCGCCAGCCGACTCGACCGGCGGCGATGGGGAGGACGCTGGACGTGCTGCTGGGCCGAACCTCCAAGCAGACGGCGCGGCTCAAGTCCCTGCTGCACCTGGCCACGAAGCGGATCGCCGTGGTGCGCGCGCACCGGGAGGTGCGCTGCGCGCAGGCGCGGGGGGACGTGGAGCAGCTGCTCCGGCAGGGCCACCCGGACCGGGCCCTCCTCCGCGCCGAGCAGGTCATCCGGGAGCGGGACACGCTCGACGTCCTCCTACTGCTCGACGCCTACTGCGCGCTCCTCGCCGACCGCTCCGCCCTGCTCGACGACGCGCACCGCGACTGCCCCGAGGAGCTGCGGGAGGCGGCGGCGGGGCTCTGCTACGCGGCGGCGCGCTGCGGGGACCTCCCCGAGCTGCAGGAGGCCCGCGCCCTCCTCGCCGCCAGGTTCGGCCGGGGCTTCGCGTCCGCCGCCGCCGAGCTCCGCGCCGGCTGCGGCGTCAACGCCAAGCTCGTGCAGCGGCTCTCCACCGCGCTGCCCAGCCTCGAGAGCCGCCAGATGGTGCTCCTCGAGATCGGCGCCGACAAAGACATCCCCGTGCGCCTCCACAGCGACGCCGCCGACTCCTACCACCACGAGGATCCGGCCCGCCGCTCCCACCATGGCCATGGCCATGGCCACAGGAAGAAGAGGCACGACGACGACGACGACGCCGAGCGGCGGCACGCGACGCCGCGGGCCGAGGGGCCGGAGGGAGACAAGGCCGCCTCGAAGCTGACATTCAAGGACGTGGAAGAGGCGGCGCAGGCCGCGTTCCAACCGGCTGCCACGGCGGCCGCCGCCGCCAAGGCTGCCATAGAGCTCTCGCGAGCAGGGTCCAGCAGCACCGACGACAGGCACAGGAGGAACCCAGGAAGGGCGCATGTCGACGACGAGATGCTCCACGGCGACGAGGATCTGGCCGATGCAAAGAAATTCGGAAGGATCGGACATGTTCGGAACTACAGCTCAGACGCAGAGGATCTCCCGGAGAAGAAGCACGGAGAAGGGCAGGATACGCCCAGGAGCAGGCCGGCTTCAGTCAGGACGAACAGAAGACTCTAGCAGCATAGCTCCAGCCATATGGCCATAGCACATAGCAGATATGGTTTCTTGATTCAGTTGTATTGATAGCAGTTGAACTTTTTGCAGCTATATATTGCAGATCATTCATTACTAAATTTTGTGTATGCGATGTAAATATCGATTTGGGAAAGTAAATATTAATATGATTCTGATTTTTCACCGAAGAACAGAGAGCAAACACAGGAAGCTTATGTCGTCAGTGATAAGATGCCTCGATATAATTTAAGATGGTGAAGAAGTTATATTACATGACTGGTTCAAAACATGCTGCAAACCTCAGATAATCTACTACTGAAGCTACCAGTATCATCAGCTGACGAACATCATCTGTCTGGACAAACTACAACAAACACCCTGACTAAGAAACTAGCAAAACCATGGAGCTGTTTGGCTGATGACATACATCTGATCTGAGATACTCCCATGCGCCCTACATCCTCAGCGAGAAACTTTTCTCCTTTTGTTGAGACTCGCCAGCATTTCACTGTACGGTTGGAAGTTCACATCCACATCTTCATCATACTCAAGACCAAGTTCTTCCTGCACACACAAATATTATTCATCGATACGATGGCTGGTAGGGTGAAAGCAATACTGGAAAGCTGACTGACAAGCAGTGACAACAGATGAACTAAACAACTACCAGTTACAGCCGGCCATTCAAGTGCCAAAATCAAGTGTCAAAGGTAAAACAAGAAGGGGCAACAAGAACCTTAAATTCCTTCTGGTCTTTGGGGCTATTCTCAGTGATATTATCCCATAGCTCCTTGAACATCCTCTTTCGCTTTCTCCACTGGTTAGCTTTCTCAGAGAAGGTCTCTTCAATTATCTTCTTGTCTTCAGGTTTCACCAAGATCACACCACTCTGCAATTTCTTTAATTTTTCTTCCATTTCCTGGACCTGCATAAACATGAGCTCTGCCGTCAAAACTTGGTTGAACAAACACACACATGCGCACTAAGAAGCATAGTGACATGCACACATACCTCACTTTGTAATCTGGCCTCCTTTGACCTAATCTCTTCCAGTGTCAAGTTTGACTGTAGACTTTTTATCTCTGCGATAGGATTTGTACTTAGCTACCACTAATAGTTGCTTACTGCATTGAGAAAGACCACAAAGACCATGGCACCAAACAGAGCTTACCAGATTCGACCTCACTAGTAATTTTCTTTTGTTCTGCGAGTTCTTCCTGTAGCTTGCTATTTGCTTTCTTCATCTCCTCAAGTTCCTCCCCATTTGGAATGTCAAACTGGTCTTGCCGAGCAAGGTAGATTTTCTGCTTGCCATACTCCTTGAAGGATATTTGACCACTGTCAGCCAATGCATCCAGTCCTTTTTGCACTGCAGTCTTCTTAAGACTAAACTTCTGTAGTGCATCAGCCACATTCTGAGAATTCAATGGCCTGTTTTGCTGCAGAATCGTAGCAATAGTCCACTCATCATTATTGCCTAGTATGGTAATTGGTAAAGATTGGAGCTACGGTACCAAACATAGAGTGGAGACAGAATAATCTGAAATAATCTAACCGACCACTTAATTCATCTCTTGATATTTTGCATAAAGTTCACGCATGATATACAACTTCTTTTACAAATAATGTTCTCACTTTGCATGGATGATTGGTTCTAACCAAACTGATGTAAGAACGGTGTCTGAAAGGAAACATCGGTGTGAAACTAACGATGATAATGATAACTCATGCAGCACTGCAGTAATGCTTCAGCTCCATATAATTGTAACACCTTTAAGATACCAAAATAAAATGACCTATACTGCTTATGGAAAAAAGCCTATACTGAAAAGTGAAAAATTTATCTGGAAACACTAGTGTATCCATTTGTAAGCACTTGACTTCCAGTCACAATCAGCGTACTTTTCATACAAAGTCAGAGACGGATACTTCTATGGAGAGTAAATCGTTAAATAGAGGGGAAACAGCTCAAAGGAGAAGTTAATAATGAACTACGTTGGCTACATTGAAACATCCGCGGACCAGAATGCAAGGCATGCTGAAATGAAACATTTTCTCAACTTGAGACAATTTTCAGTATTAGGAGCCATCACCAAATCCTAAAGACTGGTGTGAACTGAAGAATAAGAGAGCTTCAGTCCTTTGGATTCTGTCAACGCTATGATAAACAAAGTAATGGAATGCGCATAGACCGATTATCTGGACTGACTACTGTGGTATTTAACATAACTCAGAATTGTTCAAGTTGCCTCTCACAAAGCAACTACCGATGACAGCCAGCATAGAAAAATCTGTCACGACGAACCTCTGCACGAATAATCATCGCCTCCATACGTCGCTTGCCATTTATTATATAACATGTATAACGGGTACTGATGCAGAACCTACCTAGCATCGTTCGGTACAGAACCACGCATCCCCTGCTAAAGTTCACAAACATTGCCACACGGGACAAAACACCACAGGATGCAGAATGGGGGAGGAAACCTCCCAACCCTCGTCGCGCAAACGCGGCGGCGGCAGGCACAAGGTTGGCCCCTGAGCGGAGGCGGGCAATCTGGGGTTTAAGTGGGGAGGGAGGGTTTTAGCGGAGGGGGGTGTTCGTTACCTCGTTGACGAAGTTGAGGACGATTCCTGCACAGGAAACCGAGACAAGGTGGTCAGGAACATGGCGGCCG
>NC_057804.1:35130399-35153498 GCF_018294505.1 Triticum aestivum | reverse complement strand
CGGCCGGATACACCCACAAGACCGAGCATGGGGTTGGTGGAATTGGGGGCGGAATCGAGCGGGGGGGAGCTCAAATCGGGAGTGGATAGGGTTGGATCGACCGGGGGGCATACCTTCGACGCTGTCCGATTTAGGCGGCATTGCGTGCTCTCTCGGCGCTTCCTCCGCCTGCTTCGCCCGCCGCCGCCGCCGCCGTGTCGATGCTGTTCGCGGTTTGAGCGAGGCGGAGGGGAAAATGGGGTGGGGTGGATGTGGGGGAGAGGACGGGAAAGGGGAAGAAGGGTTTGGCCTCCACTGTGATACGGGTCACTGACACAGCGGGCCCGCAGCGCTTAGTGACGCGTGGATTTCCCGCCAAAACCCCCGGCGTGCGCGCTCCGGGGCACGGGTGTGGGCCGTATCGCCTTCGCTTGCGCTAGCGTCAGCCCAGAAACAGCGGCCCATTGCCTAGACTATCTGTTATTCTTGCAAAGAAAAAAGAAGAAAAAACTTACCCAAAACGCGCCAAATCATTTCTTTCCTTTGAAATAAGTCCTATATTTTCACAGAAAAAAAAGGAAGCGGAAGAAAGCTGAAAGCATCTAGCACCATCCTGAGCAAGTGAAAAGATTCAGACATATACAGGTAGGCCTAATCAAAGAACAAAAACGCTTTAGATGCATCTCTAAATATGAACTTTCAATTTGCCAACAAGTTTGCTCACGTATCAAACACTGATTAATTCAACTTGTCAAACGAAGGAAAAAATCCTGGTCTTTGAGGCTGATATAATAACAGTTACCAAAGACAGCAATGTGTGGATGCCAGTATTACATAAGAGGCTCAAGACAAGATAGCCATCCATTCCATGCTTCGTCTATATGTATGTGCTATATGATCCTAAAGCTACATAACCGCCGGTCGGTTAGACAGGTTAAATCCAAAACTTAGTTCAAAGAAGCTACAGCATTCAACAATATTACAACCGAGAAGTATTGATCGTCTTGATTTCACTTGCCAGTAATAAATGGGTGGCTAAGTGCTTGTGACACAGTAAGCCTCTTCTGCGGATCTAGCACAAATATTTTCTCCAGGAGATCTTTAAAACTGGACAGCATTTTCGGATCCTCGCCTGCGAAGCTTGATATTTTTCCGCCAACACCCTTTGGTTTAACGTTCATACACAGTTTGTTCACAGCCTGCCAGAATAAAGACACAGATTCAATTTTCTTTAACAGAACACACTAAAACAGAGTATATCGTCAGTTCAACAAGGTATAAACAAATAATCAGCATACCTTTTTCATCATCAGATTCTCATCAGTGGCATGGAAATTAAGGTCCTGGTCAAAGTGTTGAGTTGTAAAGGCTCCCTGTATAATTAGAAACATTAATTCTGTTAAGAGAGAAGAAGACTAGGAAATACAAACTCAAACACTACCATACTTTGTTCTCTAGAATACGCATAAGAGATAAGTACATCATATGAAAAAAGAAATCAGCATCATATCTCACCTTTCGAAGCATCTTCTTAGGGAATGGACCCTTCAATTCCATGTGAAGCCAAAGCATGCCATTGTTCTTCCCACCAGGAAATAAGATTTTTCCTGTGTAAAGTTCATATAGGCAACAGCCTACTGACCACATATCCAATGAATGGTCGTACGGCAATCCAAGAACTGCAGGAGGATAACAAATTACTATGTTGGCATGCAGGTGATTATTTTTTGAATTTATATAAGAAAATCTAATGAAATGATTGTACATGTCAAGTAAATAACTCACTTATCTCAGGTGCCCGGTAGAAGCGGCTCACAAGAATTGGTGTGATATCATTTATTCCGGCAGGCAAAGCACTACCAAAATCACACAGTTTCAACAAGTTTCTAGACCCATTTACCTGCAAAATGAGGCAGTTAGAGAAACTTGTAGGTTCCAGCATACAATTAACATAAAGGTTAACCATTGGTATGACTTATTAGGCTTTTCTCAAAGCTTAAAATAAGCTCTGCAAGTACAAGCTCTACCAAATATAATAAGATACTTGGAAAGCGGACATACCAGTATATTATCTGGTTTAATATCACAATGGAGGATACTGCCATCCTTTAGGTGCTTCAATGCAATGAAAAGCTGTTTTGAGTACGTCCTTACAGCAGTAAGCTTCAGCCCTATATCACGACCAAATTTCTTTATAACCTCACGAAGATTCATATGAAGGGATTCAAGAACTAAACAGAGATGATCCCGATACATGAAACTAGAAATAAACCGGACACAGTGTCGTTTGTCTTCACGATCTGCACTTGACAATTTTTCCAGTACAGAAACCTCCCTCTTACCAGATTTGTACCTGTACAATCAAAATGCAATTTACAGGGTCAAATGTTATTTTCCCTGTTGAATATATGGCCTCAGAAGGGAAGAAGTTGTAATGAACTCAGCTTACCTTTCTTTTTCATTGCAGATAATTTTGATAGCTACTTCTTCAGGATCATTTTTCCTGGCTTTTAGATCCTTTGCCTGGACAACTGTTGAGAAAACTCCCTTCCCAGAGCCTGCTGTAATTCTGTAATGACCATCTAGCACTTCCCCTAAGTGGTACTCTGTATAAAATACAAAAAAGTTTGAATTATAAAGGAGTAACTTAGAAGTAGATATGAAATGGAAAGGAAAGATTGATAGAGCTTACTGTAATATCCATGCTCATCATCCCAGTTGTCGCGAAGTGAATTTTTCCTGGCATGCATACCATCTAGATTACCCTACACAACACAACTATCAATAGGTGAGCACAAAATAATATACTGCCGAGAGCTTCCTACCAATAGAGTAAAAGATAAAATTGCCAATGGATTACCAAGACTGTTCTGAGCACAAAGAAGATGGCAAAACATTGAAGTAAGAAATTTCAGTGGAAATAATAGTTCAGATGAAGAATACTAGAAAACATACCAATTTCTGAACTGTAATAGGAGATGCTCCAAAAATATCATCGCAAAGTATATCTGAAGATCTATCACCCTGTAAAATTTCAAAGATGTAAGTAAAAACCCTAGCTGAGAAAAGGGTAAGTGAACAATCAACTGCATCAAAAGGATTATTACCTTAGGAATGCCCTCTTGAAAACCTGAAACACATGCCGTCCATTGATCACCAGATATCCCCGAGTTTATTGAAATGTTAGGCTGGATAGGAGGAGTCATCCCCAGAGTGTAGGATTTTTCATCAACAATTACAGTGACTGAATTGGCATCTTTTACTTCAGTGGTAGCAGCATCTCTATCCAGTGATGTTACTTCTGCCAATGACGAAGCTCAGTTACTAAAATATGTTTAAACTTAACTTCTACATAACAAAAAAAATATGTCACACAGAAATTTGGTTCTGTTTTTAATAAAAGCAGGTTACCTGTACTATCATGGAAAGGCACAGGTCCCTGGTGTTCCTTCTGAAACTGGCGTTGCCGGTGCTTCTCCAGAATAGCATCCATCCTCTTTCTTGCTTCCTCCTTAGTTTTTTTAAGATCATCTTCTTCTTGCTTTGCAAAGTGTTCGAAATCACTTTGATCTTCCTCCCTGAAACCATCACAAAACATTAATTAAAAAATGGAATAAGAACAAAAACATGAGAATGAGTTAACCATATATGAGAAACCTTACTTGCAAGATTGTTCCTCGATTTCCTCAGATCTCTTTCTGTGGTTAGCCTCTCTACACTTCTTGTTTGCATCAAATTTGTCATCACATCCCTACAGTTGTAAGTTTCAAAGTGAGTTCACCAATTAACCAAAAGTAGAAAAGCAAGGATGACTAAAAGCCTTTTCCTACAATAAAAGCATGACCAGAAAAATAGGAAAAACAAGGCTATGTGGGAAAGCCTGCAGCTCTATGTGAGTAAGCTTGGCCCAGTTTATTGTACTTATCAAGTGGAATCTACGGTTAAACAGCTTACATCTCAAGAATATGCCAACAATCTTGTCAGTTATTAGAATATAATAGGTAACAAAGAATAGTTTCTTCATCAGAAAACAAAGAATAATATGAAAAGGCTCATGCCAGTTTTTGATTATTACAAAAAGTAAATTGCCCACTTTAATGATAGTTCAGGTGCGGAAACGCTCCCCCCACCCCCCGGGCGTGAAAATTCAAAAATAAATAAATAAGAATACTTGTTTTAGCTTTTCCCAGGGTGTTTGATTGTTTGAACAAAATTACTTCAAGGCAGAGATCGGAAACTCTTGAATTCCTTTTTCTTTGTGCAGCAAAGCGTAGAACAGAGTAAGCTGTCCTTGATTTATCATCACAGAGGAAACTAAACAATAGCTGCTGCTTTTTGTGCCAGTGGTTAATAAATGTGCTTCAAATAACCGAGTAAACACTAGAACTTTGAATAAATTAATGGAATTTCAATGTAGTAATATTTAAATTCATTTAACAGCTAACAAAACTAAGACGCTTGCCTTCTCAAGTTAATACCAGATTTTATTTTGTTGATCTGCAAATCCTCTGCCATCATACCAGATAATGTTGTGTGTGCCAACAGCATTAAAAATATCACACCAAGCACCAACACGATAAATGAGCAACTAATTATGGATCAATGGAAAAGGGTAACGAAAATAACCTATACCGAACGGGAACGCAAAGGACGGGGGTTCGGAACAGACCGGAGCAGGTGCCAGACCGCCGAACACCGACCCCGCCTTGCCGAAGCCGGCATCCGGCCCCCTGGAGGCGGCGGCGGCGGCATCGTCTACTATCTCACCATCCTCTACCTCGCGCTCCCCCGGCTTCGCTGCCGACATCCGCGACCGCGAGCCCGCCTGCTGGTCTCCCCTGTCCCCGTGGCCGTGGCCGTGGTGGCGGTGGTGATGGCTACGCTTCTGGCGCTTCGGGGAGGAGGCCTCGTCCCCGCCGTCGCCGTACGACCGGCGGTGGCGCCTGGAGGTGGACCGCGGCGAGACGGGACCCTCTCCGCTGCCCATGGCGACCGCTGGGGTTAGGGTTTGGTGGGGTGGACGGGAGGGGCGGACCGGGTGGACGGCTATAGGATGCGATGCCCTTGGACGAAGCTCGATCGGACTCGGGGACGGTGCGCGCCGGTGATCGCGGGTGTTCTACTTCTGGGTCGGTTGGGGCGAGGCCGAGGGTGAACTACGAAGGCGATTCTGAACGAACGTTCGGGGCGGCGGTGTGAGCAGAGCCGAGCCGTTCAGAAGAGTGGTTCAAACCGGATTCCGAGTCGCGCTCTACTTTGACTCCGGGGACTCACGTTCATAGCCATCCACACTTGTGTTTTCGGATATCATCATATATCTACAACCTTTTTTTGCTCACAGCATATCCAACAGGCGGCCAACACACGGCGTGCTAAAAAAGTGTTTGCAGCGTGTCGATCGCCTGTTTTGGCGCAGCGACGAGTGCTCGCTGTCGTGGTTCTAAGACTGACAGTAGAAAAGGGGGGGAGTATGTATGGAGAGGTAAGATCTCAGCTATGGTAAAGGTGTACACACAGGGTTTACGAGTTCAGACCCTTCGCGGAGGAAGTAATAGCCCTACGTCTCGGTGTCCGGAGGCGGTCGACTGAATTATATGTGTGATGTTACAGGGGGTGCGAACCCTTGTGCCATAGGAGGGGGTGGCTTATATAGAGTGCGCCGGGACCCCAGCCAGCCTCCATTACAAGGGGCTTAATGTACATAAAGTAGGGGCGTTACTGATAACACCAGTCATAAGTGTTATTAATGACCTTAAAGACTACGGAGTGAATGTATGACCGTTGCAGTGCTGAGCGACTCCTGGCCTTCAGTAGGTCGAGTGATTCCTCATATGGTCGAGTGACTACAGGTAGGAGGGATACCCCGAGTGATATGATTGGTCGAGTGGATTGCACTCAACACCTTTGATTGGGGGTTCTTCGTTGCCTCTCGGACTTCTTGTCTTCTAGGGTAGTGACCTTAGGTAGGACGTATAGATCAGGCCTATGACCCTACCTCGGGTATGTATCCTCATCACTCGCTCCAGTGGCTGCTGCAAATTTTAGCGCGCGCTGCTACGTCTTGAGCTTGCGTTGGTTTTCCTCGAAGAGGAAAGGGTGATGCAGCAATAGTAGCGTAAGTATTTCCCTCAGTTTTTGAGAACCAAGGTATCAATCCAGTAGGAGGCTCCTCAAAAGTCCCACGCACCTACACAAACAAACTGAGAACTCGCAACCAACACGATAAAGGGGTTGTCAATTCCTTCACGGCCACTTGCGAAAGTGAGATCTGATAGAGATAGTATGATAAGATAAATATATTTTCGATATTTTATAATATAGATGCAAAAAGTAAAGATGCAAATAAAAGTATATTGGAAGCAAATATGATAAGAGATAGACCCGGGGGGCATAGGTTTCACTAGTGGCTTCTCTCAAGATAGCATAAGTATTACGGTGGGTGAACAAATTACTGTTGAACAATCGATAGAAAAATGAATAATTATGAGATTATCTAGGCATGATCATGTATATAGGCATCATGTCCATAACAAGTAGACCGACTCCTGCCTGCATCTACTACTATTACTCCACACATCTACCGACTCCTGCCTGCATCTAGAGTATTAAGTTCATAAGAACAGAGTAACGCATTAAGCAAGATGACATGATGTAGAGGGATAAACTCAAGCAATATGATATAAACCCCATCTTGTTATCCTCGATGGCAACAATACAATACGTGCCTTGCAACCATTTCTGTCACTGGGTAAGGACACCGCAAAATTGAACCCAAAGCTAAGAACTTCTCCCATGGCAAGAAAGATCAATCTAGAAGGCCAAACCAAACTGATAATTCGAAGAGACTTGCAAAGATAACTCAATCATACATAAAAGAATTCAGAGAAGATTCAAATATTATTCATAGATAAACTTGATCATAAACCCATAATTCATCGGATCTCGACAAACACACAGCAAAAAGAGATTACATCGAACAGATCTCCACAAGAGAGAGGGAGAACATTGTATTGAGATCCAAAAAGAGAGAAGAAGCCATCTAGCTAATAATTATGGACCAGTAGGTCTGTGGTAAACTACTCACAACTCATCGGAGGGGCAAGGATGTTGATGTAGAGGCCCTCCGTGGTCGATTCTGTTGGGGAACGTTGCAGAAAATAAAAAAATTCTATGCTTCACCAAGATCAATCTATGGAATCATCTAGCAACGAGAGAGAGGATAGCATCTACATACCCTTGTAGATTGTGCACGGAAGCGTTCAAGAGAACGGGGTTGAGGGAGTCGTACTCATCGTGATCCAAATCACCGATGATCCTAGTGCTGAACGGACAGCACCTCCGCGTTCAACACACGTACGGTTGGGAAGACGTCTCCTCCTTCTTGATCCAGCAAGGGGGAAGGAGAGGTTGATGGAGATCCAACAGCACGACGACGTGGTGGTGGAAGCAGCAGCGATCTCGGCAGGGCTTCGCCAAGCTCAGCGAGAGGGAGTGGTGGTACGTGGGGAGAGGGAGGCGCCAGGGACTAGGGTGCGGCTGCCCTCCCTCCCCCTCTTTATATAGGGGGCTGTCGGTGTCAAAACCGGCCGATCTGGGTAGGGGGTCCCGAACTGTGCGTCTAGGCGGATGGTAACAGGAGACAAGGGACACGATGTTTTTACCCAGGTTCGGGCCCTCTCGATGGAGGTAAAACCCTACTCCTGCTTGATTAATATTGATGATATGGGTAGTACAAGAGTAGATCTACCACGAGATCAGAGAGGCTAAACCCTAGAAGCTAGCCTATGGTATGATTGTTGTTCGTCCTACAGACTAAAACTCTCTGGTTTATATAGACACCGGAGAAGGCTAGGGTTACACAGAGTCAGTTACAATGGGAGGAGATCTACATATCGTATCGCCAAGCTTGCCTTCCACGCTAAGGAAAGTCCCATCCGGACACGGGACGAAGTCTTTAATCTTGTATCTTCATAGTCCGGGAGTCCGGCCAAAGGTCATAGTGTCGTGGTTCTAAGTCTGACAGTAGAATGGGGGGTAGGTATGGAGAGGCAAGATCCTAGCTATGGAGCAGTTGTACACACGAGTGTTTTACGAGTTCAGGCCCTTCTCGGAGGAAGTAATAGCCCTACGTCTCGGAGCCCGGAGGCGGTCGACTGGATTACGTGTGTGAAAGGTACAGGGGTGCGAACCCTTCTACCAGTGGAGGGGGGATGGCTTATATAGAGGACGCCAGGACCCCAGCCAGCCCACGTAGCGGAGGGTTAAAGTACATTAAGGCCAGACGTTACTGGTAACGCCTTACATAAAGTGTCATCATGGCCATAAAGACTACTTAATTACGGACCGTTTGGATACAGAGTAGATCTTGAACTCCTGATGGTCGAGTGAGTCTTCATGGTCGAGTGTCTTTAGGTTCGTCGAGTGTCTTCTAGCCGGTCGAGTGGAATCCCTCTTGGTCGACTGGAAGACGGCTTCTTCTAAGAGATGCCCTTGGGGAGGGTACCTTGGACAGGTCCGTAACCCTACCCTAGGTACATGACTTCATCAGTAGCCCCCGAATGGATCGAGGTTTGAGTGAGGACGGAGTTGGCAATCTTTCCGACCTGCTTTCTGGTACTGTAAAGGTGTTTTTGCTCTGGATCAATGACTTTCAAGTGAGGGTGTCAACTTTCGTTCAGTCACCTTGATCCATTCTTTATATCTATCGAGTGAACTTTATGAACTTGGAGATTTCCGAGCGACGGATCGCAGGAGATCTTCCGTCTGACAAGTTGCCCTGTGGTTAGCGGATTTAGTGGGATCCGAATTTTGGGAAGCGCGCGAAGCGGAGGAGGCCATGGTACTCGGATGGGACAAGGCAGGGACGCCTCGATTCCTGCGCCGCCTTTTTCGCCATGTATCACGTGCGCGACTGTTTCGGGATTTGACAGGATTGCCTGGGCCTACCCGTCAGCCACTCGGAAGTGACCCCATATAAGGAACCAGGCGGAGGTTTTCTGAACAGTGCCTCCTCATTTTCTCCTCCCTCATATCTAGATTCATCTGCTGCGCTCGCCAACTGCCCAGTGCCGCTACTCCGTTCCAGCTTCGTCGGCGACAATGGTGAAGGAGAAGACGGAGGCTTTGGAGCGGGCGAAGAAGGCGACGGTGCAAGCAAAGGGGAGAGCGCCCAGTCGGGGTGGATCCTCATCGCGGTCTCGCCTACCGCAGGGTTGGATCCAAGGGGATTGGATCCGCTCGACCATCACCCAGAAGGACCTCGACGACCTAGCCAATGAGGGGCTGATCGAGCACGGAGCAGCGAGGCTTCCGGGGGCGGAGTGGCAACCGCAACCTCAGGAGGGTGAGTGCGTCCTCTTGGCGACTCATGTAGATCGAAGGTTTTCTCTGCCGCCGCATCTTTTCTTCTGAGGATTTCTGAATTTCTTCGGAGCTCAGCTTCACCATTTTAACCCAAATTCCATCGCCTATCTCTCCGCCTTTGTATCTTTGTGTGAGAATTTCTTGGGTTGTCGGCCGCATTGGGGCCTCTTCAAACATATATTCACTTGTCGTTCCCAGACGGTGAAAAAGGCCAGTCCCAATGACGAGAGAACCCAGGTGATCCAGATGTGTGGGGGTCTCGGTGTCCAGATGAGGAGTAAGAGCGCTTTCCCTGCTATGACCCTTCCCAAGTCGGTCAGAGGGTGGCAGTCGACCTGGTTCTACTGCCAAGACCGGCCGACTCCAGGGCAGTCGACCGGGCTCCCTCCCTTCTCTATGAGTCGAGTGAACAAGCCCTCCTCTCTGAAAGTAGTTCTGGAGGAGAAGGCTCAGGTGAAAATGTTGATGGAGCGAGTAGTTTAGTTGATTCGTGACGGCGTGACCGGCATGGACCTTCTGGAGGTTTTCCTTCGGCGGCGCATCCAACCACTCCAGTACCGAGGCCACCCGATGTGGCTGTATTCTGGTACTAAAGACACCAGTCGGGTCCACCCAGAGGAGGTCGATGATGCTACATTGGAGAGGTGGATGACTACCATCACAGGGAACAAGGACAACCCTCGTGGAGCTAGGAGGATCGTTCCTGTCGGTGTCAAAACCGGCGGATCTCGGGTAGGGGGTCCCGAACTATGCGTCTAGGCGGATGGTAACAGGAGACGAGGGACACGATGTTTTTACCCAGGTTCGGGCCCTCTTGATGGAGGTAAAACCCTACGTCCTGCTTGATTAATATTGATGATGTGGGTTACAAGAGTAGATCTACCACGAGATCAAGGAGGCTAAACCCTAGAAGCTAGCCTATGGTATGATTGTTGTTCGTCCTATGGACTAAGGCCATCCGGTTTATATAGACACTGGAGAGGGCTAGGGTTACACAGAGTCGGTTACAAAGGTAGGAGATCTACATATCCGTATCGCCAAGCTTGCCTTCCACGCCAAGGAAAGTCCCATCCGGACACGGGACGAAGTCTTCAATCTTGTATCTTCATAGTCTTGGAGTCCGGCCGATCATGATAGTTCGGCTATCCGGACACCCCCTAGTCCGGGACTCCCTCAGTAGCCCCCGAACCAGGCTTCAATAACGACGAATCCGGCGCGTATGTTGTCTTCGGCGTTTGCAAGGCGGGTTCTTCTTCATGCTCCATGTGTTTGCCGGATAGTGTCCGGTTGCTTCATAAATGTTGCGCTCCTTGGCTTCCGCGTCCGATAATGGTCTTCTTCCATGCGTCGCACGAATGCGAAAAGCCAGGGTATTTTTATGCTTTACCCCCTAGCTGAGCAAATAATCTGCCTATAAGAGAGGCGAGGATCCAGATCCAAATCACATCCTCCTCCTTCCGCAAGCACTCATCGAGGCGCATCTGACACCAAACCCATTCCAACATGGACAGTCGACGCGGCCCCTCTTCTCGCGCTCCCAGCCCTAAGCCAGGAGATTGGAGGAGATGCTCAGTCCCGCACAGCGAGTTAGTGAAGCTCCAAGCAGAGGGATATCTTCCCCCGGCCTTCATGGTTCCGGTTCGAGCCGGACTGGCCACCTACAAAGGGGGGAAGCAGGCGGAGAGTGCCCCCAATCCCTCCAAAGGAGAGCGGGTGTGCTTCCCCTCCTACTTAATAAGGGGACTCGGATTTCCTATACATCCGTTTCTCCGGGGGCTCCTGGAGTTCTACGGACTCCAGCTTCATCACCTTACACCTGCCTCCATTTTGCACATCGCGGTCTTCGTAGCTCTGTGCGAGCTGTTCTTGGGCATTAAGCCCCATTTTGCACTGTGGAAGAGGCTGTTTTGCCTCGTACCCCGCTCTCAAAAGGGGTCGATATATCAAGTGGGCGGAGCCGAAATATGGCGCATCGCCGGGACCGGATACCTGTCCGGGACTCCGAAGAAGGCGTCCGAAGATTGGCCTTCGGAGTGGTTTTATATGGAGGACGCTCCGCTGCCGGATCCAGTCCGGATCGGCCTTCCGGAGTTCAGCAATGCTCCCCTGAAGAAACGCCTAAGTTGGCGCCCACGGAGCCCTCGACGAGAAGGTGATAGTAGCGTCCATTACTTGATGGGCCGGATACGGCTGCTAGCCCATTCCGGATTAACCATGATTGGAGTCATGGCCACATGCATTATGCGTGGGGTGCAGCCGCTCCAATATAGGGGCCACCCCATGTGGGACTTCAACAGAGGTGACGACGCCACCCATCACGGCCGCAAGGGACCTGGCTCGGCCGACGATCTGGTGAAGATCCTGTCCGGCTTGTACAAGGGGGAGAAGGAGGACTTCCTCCGCACAAATCCTCTGAACGGATTTTCCATGAACAACCCTCGGAGCTGGGTAAGCGGTCGCATGCATATCTGAACCGTGCCTTTAAAGGCAATTGTCTTATTGTATGATTTTGACACAGGAACCGCGTCGGGATGTGGAGGGCATAAAAAGCCTAGCCCCGCAACCCGAAGACCCAGAAAGGTCCCTTGATCCGGCCTCCGAAGAGGATCCGGACTTAGCGGTGGAACTGATCGACGGGGTGTACCACCAGCTCGGCATAGATAATGCTTTAGTCGCCATTATGGCTGACTACCCCGGTTTGTGTCCGGCTTCCCCAGTGAGTACGACCAAAGTCCTGACGCCGTTACTTCTTTAATGCTTAGTTCTGACCACCGTGCACCAATGGTGTTCGACAGGAAGCGCCTTTACGGCAGGAAGTCGAGCCCGCGGCGACCGGCCAACAAGGGTCAGTCCGGCCCAGCAGGCGGAAGAGGAGTGCGACGCGAACTGAAACGTCGCCGCAACGGTACGGAGCACCGCTATTTTTTTAAGGGAAGGATTCCCAGGAGGTATATTAATGCTCATAACTTTTCCAGAAAGAGCGCTCGCTGGACAGTGTCCGGAGAGGTTGCCAATCAAGCCTCCGCCAGCCATGGTCCAACGCATGGCCCGGAAGGGGAGGCAAATACAAGGCATGAGTCGGACGCTCCTCCGACGGAGGATGCCGACCGGCTGTCCGCCACCCGGTCTGAGGTGGAGAGCGCCATGAATCACAGGCGTCGCCGGACAGTTCTTCGTGACGCGTGTTTCTCCCCGGAGGCGTTAAATGCCTTTGATGCGGGAAACGCGCACCTCCGTGCTGCTCAAGATGGGTTAACCAGAGCCACGGAGCGATATGTGAAAGACATACGTGTAAGTAATTTTAATAGTTATATATGCCAGTAGCCCCCGAGACTTAAAATGGTTAAAATAACTGATTTAAGGATCAATTTTTATGCAGGATCTTACGGAGAAGAATACCCATCTGTCCCAGGAGCTCCAAGAGTGCAAGGCCCAACTAGAGGCCGCACTGGCCGCCACAGGGGGAGGCACAGAGACCCCCGCTGGTAAGACATACTTTGAAAAGATAATTAATTAACAAAGTGCGGCGTGAAGCTGACAATAATATTGCAGAGGGCGCTGGACTAGATCCGGACAAGCAACAGCTACTGCGTCAGCTAAAGGCTGGCGAGAGGGTGCTTATGAAGGTGCATCAGGAGAGAAACAAGCTCCAAGATGCCCACACCCAGCTAGGAGAAGAGCTGAAAGGTGTTTGGGCCCAGCTGTCTGGCTCCTTGAAGGAGAATCAGCGACTTCGTCGCGGCATTTATAGTAAGTGCTTGAGCAAATTCCTTTGAAAAGAAGAATTCGGTGAGGAAGTCGTTTGACAGAAATATGTCTTTAGGTGTGCTCACAGGTCGCCCTGCGGAGGAAATGCCTGGGTCAATAGGTGACCAACTTCCCGAGCTGGTGCAATTGTTCGAACATGTTCGGCAGGCGATGGGTGGCGTCGTTCAGGCTTTATGGCCATCCGTCTCCCTACCCAGGGGCCTTGGTGAGCTTGCTGAGAAGCTCCAGGGAGCACGGCGACGCCTCCATTTGTGGAAGATATTGGCCTGCCATCAGGGCGCCAGGGAGGCCTGGGCCATGGTGAAGACGCGCTACCCAAAGGCTGACCCAAACCACATGGCCGAGGTCGGACCTGCGGGGCCTGATGGGAAGGAGATCCCTGTGAGCTTGATGTATGGCCAAGTAGAACTGGCCGCAAAATATTCCCAACAGGACTGTAAATTAGACAGCCTGTTAGATGGGATTGAGGAGGAGTACAATCAGTCGGTTTGACGATGTAATTTGAAATGACATGTAAGATGCCTTCTAGCCGGATTGTAGATCGTTTGTCTTTGCGGACCGTTTCGCTTCAACCTCGGGACCCAACAGTCCGGAGTGTGTCCGAATACCCCTACGGTTATAAAAGAACCAGGGCATGCATGGAGACAAGGCATCGGGGTCATAATTGCTTTATCAGACAAGTGCCCAACTAGTTATGTTATATTACATGGTTAGTAAGAAACATCTTCCAGGGAGAATAGTTCCATTAAGGGTTCCTTTCCCTGGGAGGCATGCCCTAAGGTGCAATGCCGGACTGCGAAAATAGCAGAAAAAGCATCTGGGGGCTTATAAATAAGTAAGTAATAAATCATCTTTCAAGTCACCGACCGAATATTCTCTTAAGAACGCTAGCTTTCGGCTTCACCCAGTCCGAGGTACACATCCGGCTGACCCGGTAGTAACAATCGCAGAGGTGCTCCCTTTACCTCCTAGCCGAACAATCGGGAACGTAGGGGTAAGCACAGGAGCCAAGCAGCCCAGCTTGGCCAAAACTTAAGTCATATCGATGCATATAATGGTGAATAAAAGGTACATGCAGAAGTATGACACATGTATTGGGCGTGAAGCCCATATTAATAAGCTTCTGGTAAAGAAGCCCCCAGGTATAATGAGTGCTAGGAGCACATCAAGTGTGTGCGAACAAAGCGCAAATCAGCCTAGAAAAGGTATTGAAAAAAAAGGTGGGAAGAATGAGGGGGACAAGAGACAGTAAAAAATATAAAAAGGTGGACGGGGGAGTGAGACGAACTCTGAATCCGGTGTTTAGGCGTAGAATCTTCGGAGATGGGCTGCGTTCCATGGGTTCGGCTCGAGTCGGTTGTCAGATGCTTTACGTAGATGGTATGCTCCGCCGGTCAGGACTTGGTCGATGATGAAGGGACCTTCCCACTTGGGCTTAAGTTTGTCCTTTTTCTTGTCCGGCAGGCGTAGAACGAGTTCGCCGACATTGTAAGTTTTGGCCCGTACTTCTCTGCTTTGATATCTTCGAGCCTGCTGCTGATAGAATGCGGAACGAGCCTTTGCCACGTCCCGCTCCTCCTCTAAGGCGTCCAAACTATCCTGCCAATCCAACTCAGCTTCTCTTTCTTTGTACATGCGCACACGAGGTGAGTCATGAATTATATCGCAAGGCAGAACTGCCTCTACGCCATACACCATGAAAAATGGTGTGTATCTAGTAGTTCGGTTTGGCGTGGTCCGCAGCCCCCAGAGTACGGAGTCGAGCTCCTCTACCCAGTGCGTGTTAGATTCCTTGAGGGACCGCACTAGTCTGGGTTTGATGCCGCTCATGATGAGACCATTTGCTCGCTCGACTTGACCGTTAGTTTGGGGGTGATAGACTGAAGCGTAATCGAGCTTGATGCCCATGTTTTTGCACCAGAGTTTAACCTCGTCGGCAGTGAAGTTCGTGCCGTTATCAGTGATGATGCTGTGGGGGACGCCAAAACGGTGTACTACCCCGGATAGGAAGTCTATCACCGGTCCGGATTCTACCGTTTTAACCGGCTTGGCCTCAATCCATTTGGTGAATTTGTCCACCATGACCAATAAGTATTTGTGCTTGTGGGTTCCCCCTTTAAGGGGTCCAACCATGTCAAGCCCCCAGACCGCGAACGGCCAGGTAATGGGTATAGTTTTGAGGGCGGTGGGTGGCATGTGGCTCTGATTAGCAAAGAGCTGGCAACCGACGCATTGTTGGACTAAGTCCTGAGCATCTGCCCGGGCTGTCGGCCAATAAAATCCTGTACGGAAGGCCTTGCCTACGAGTGCCCGGGCTGCAGCGTGGTGCCCGCCTAGTCCGGCGTGAATTTCAGCCAGGAGATTCCGCCCCTCCTCTTCGGAGATACACCTTTGAAGGACTCCGGTTGTGCTTTTCTTATAAAGTTCTCCCTCATGGACCTTGTAGGCTTTAGATCGCCGAACTATGTAGTGGGCCTCATTTTGGTCTTCGGGAAGTTCCTTCCGAATTAAGTAGGCTAGGAATGGTTCTGTGCACGGGGCAATTACTGCCATTATTTCGCGAGCTGAAGGTGTTATTTCGTTGGCTGAGCCGCCGATTGTGTCAGAATGGTCTGAGTTCGGTGATGCAGCTGGCTCCGAATTGTTATTTCTGGACTCCTCTTCCCATAACACGGATGGCTTGAAGAGCCATTCCAGGAAGATGTTTGGAGGGACGGCGTCTCGTTTCGCGCCGATGCGTGCTAACACGTCTGCTGCCTGGTTATTATCCCGGGCTACATGGTGGAATTCGAGTCCTTCGAACCGAGCTGACATTTTTAGGACGGCGTTGCGGTAAGCTGCCATTTTTGGATCTTTGGCATCAAAGTCTCCATTTACTTGGGATATTGCGAGGTTTGAATCCCCGCGCACCTCTAGGCATTGAATGCCCATGGAGATTGCCATCCGGAGGCCATGTAGAAGGGCCTCGTATTCGGCTGCGTTATTGGAGTCCATGTACATTATTTGAAGTATGTATTGGATTGTGTCTCCAGTTGGGGATGTCAGGACGACGCCAGCCCCCAAGCCAGCCAACATTTTGGATCCGTCGAAATGCATGATCTAATTGGAGTATGCGTCATACTCTTTAGGGAGTTCGGCTTCGGTCCATTCAGCGACGAAGTCGGCCAGAACCTGCGACTTTATAGCTCGCCGTGGTTTATGGGTTATGTCAAATGGTAAGAGCTCAATAGCCCATTTTGCAATCCTGCCCGTTGCGTCGCGATTGTTTATAATATCGTTGAGAGGTACTTCGGAGGCCACCATTATGGAACACTCTTGAAAGTAGTGTCGCAGCTTTCGGGATGCCATGAACACCGCATATGCTATCTTTTGATAATGTGGGTACCGGGACTTGCATGGAGTTAGAACAGTGGATACGTAGTACACTGGTTTTTGAAGAGGGAATCTGTGCCCTTCTGTCTCTCGCTCGACGACGAGTACCGCGCTGACAACTTGATGTGTTGCTGCGATATATAATAACATAGGTTCGCCCAGGTTGGGCGCGGCCAGGACCGGATTTGTTGCCAGTATGGCCTTTATTTCTTCGAGTCCGGCTGTGGCAGCATCCGTCCTTTCGAAATGTTCGGTGCGCCGGAGGAGGCGGCAGAGGGGCAGAGCCTTTTCTCCCAAACGGGAGATGAAGCGACTTAAGGCCGCTACGCATCCGGTTAGTTTTTGTATTTGCTTGAGGTCATTTGGAATATCCAATTGTGACAGAGCTCGGATTTTGGCCGGGTTTGCTTCAATTCCTCTAGCGGATACGATGAAGCCCAAGAGCTTTCCGGCTGGTACGCCGAAGACGCATTTTTTCGGATTGAGCTTAATGTCATATGCTCGGAGGTTGTCGAATGTCACCCTCAAGTCTTCTACTAGAGTTTCAACGTGTTTGGTCTTGACGACCACATCGTCTACGTATGCCTCTACTGTTTTGCCTATCTGGGTAGCCAGACATGTTTGAATCATGCGCTGATATGTTGCGCCGGCGTTTTTGAGTCCGAAGGGCATTGTGTTGAAGCAGAATGGCCCATATGGAGTAATGAATGCCGTTGCGGCCTGGTCTTTCTCTGCCATCTTGATTTGATGGTATCCGGAGTATGCGTCGAGGAAGCACAATGAATCGTGCCCTGCGGTAGCATTGATGATTTGGTCAATGCGAGGGAGGGGGAAAGGGTCCTTTGGACAGGCCTTGTTAAGGTCTTTAAAATCGATGCAGAGGCGCCAGGATTTGTCCTTTTTTGGTACCATTACTAGATTGGCTAGCCAATCCGGATGTTTTATATCTCTGATGAATCCGGCTTCTAAGAGTTTGGGTAGCTCCTCTCCCATTGCCTGTCTTTTGGGTTCGGAAAATCGCCGAAGAGCTTGTTTGACCGGCTTGAATCCTTTTAGGATGTTTAGGCTGTGTTCTGCCAGCCTGCGTGGGATTCCTGGCATGTTTGAAGGGTGCCAGGCAAAAATGTCCCAATTTTCCCGAAGGAACTCTCGTAGTGCGGCTTCGACATCAGGACTTAATTGTGCCCCAATGGAGGCCGTCTTTGTGGGGTCCATTGGATGGACCTGAAATTTAACTATTTCGTCTGCTGGTTTAAAAGAGGTTGACTTGGACCTCTTATCGAGTATCACATCGTCCCTATCCACCGTGGAGCGCAGCGTAGTTAGTTCCTCTGCCGCTAGGGCTTCGGACAATGCCTCTATGGCCAGTGCGGCTGTTTTATTTTCAGCGTGGAGTGTTGTATCTGGATCACTGGCAAGAGTGATTATCCCATTGGGTCCGGGCATTTTGAGCTTCATGTAGCCGTAGTGGGGTATAGCTTGGAAGATTGTGAATGCCTCTCGCCCTAACAAAGCGTGATATCCGCTGCCGAATGGGGCCACTTGGAACGTGACCTCCTCGAACCTGTAATTGTCCGGTGAGCCGAACACTACATCTAGTGTGATTTTTCCTGTGCAGCGTACTTCTCGACTAGGGATTATCCCTCTGAAGGTTGTGCTGCTTCGCTCGATGGGCTCCAGTCAATATCCATTTTTTGAAGGGTTTCCTCATAGATGAGGTTTAATCCGCTGCCGCCATCCATGAGTACCTTGGTAAGGCGAAAGCCATCCACTATCGGACTGAGCACCAATGCGACAGGTGCTCTAGCTGTTCGGAATTTAGGTTCGTCGCTGGCGTTGAAGGTGATAGCCGTGTCACTCCATGGATTTGCTGTTGCTACTTGGTAGACTTCGGCGAGGCCGCGGATTGTTCGTTTTTGCATGTTATTTGATGCGAAAGTCTCGAAGACTGATAATACCGTACGGGTACTGCTGGGCTGTTTGCCCGGGGCTAAAAAGCCTTCGCCACTTTTGGCCACCTGTCGTAGTATCCAACATGCTCGAAGGCTGTGTGTTGGAGTGGCGCCCTCCATACTGTGGATTTTGCAGGGTCCGTTGAGCCATCCCTCCAGTACGGTTCCATGCCCTTTAGGGGGTCTTTGATTTTTGTTTTTTAACCCAGGTGCTTGAGTATGGCGCACCCTTTTACTTCGGACTAGGGTTGTGGTCAAGGCCGGACTGTCCCAAAACCTAGTTTCGGTGTTCCTGGCACTCTCTACCACACAGTATTTTTGTACGATAGTTGCTAGGTCAATGAAGCGTGTAACTTCACGACGACTTATGGCGTTCATGATTCCCTTGTCCGTGCAATTGTTGCAGAAAATTGAAATCGCGCTTTCTTTGCAGCAGTCCTTTATCCTATTCATAACCAGGAGGAATCTGGCCCAGTAATGATGTACTATTTCATCGGGCTCTTGCCGTATTCGAGATAGATTGCTTATGTTTGGGTGGGCGGGTGGAATCAAGTTCGGAACCCCGCCCGATCTGAGGCTCAAAGGCCAGGAAGTTTCCGGATTTGGAAGCTTGACTTGCTGGATGCTTTCCAACGAATCTAGTACGATGCCTGACTCTAAGTTCAGTATTTGATTAGCGTCTGTCCCTTCACGGGAATCCGGCTTGGAGGGATCGGGAATCCGGACATAGTTGGTTTTCAACGTAGAAGAAGGGTTGCCGCATTGTTCCTCTACCATGACAACGTGGTGGGTGGCCTGAGGAGAGTTAATCTCTCTCAGATCGGGTTTAAGCCCAATCTGATCGTAGTCTGTAGCGACTCCTAGGGCGGCGATGCGATCCAAGAGCTCGTTTACAGAGGAGAGCTCAATCGGATCTAACTGCTCGGTGAATTCCGGGCTGAAGTGAAGATCGCTTTTGATGACCTGAGAGGTCATCGTCGGAGCGGTGGCCGAACAGGCGGTCATAAGAAAACCACCTAGCCGGACAGTTTGGCCGGTGGCCAAAGCTCTATTGACGACGGTGCCGTCTTTAAAGATGGGAGAAGGCATCCTTCCTGATCGCGGCGGCACAGAGGAACTCTCAATGAAAGCACCAATGTCGGTGTCAAAATCGGCGGATCTCGGGTAGGGGGTCCCGAATTGTGCATCTAGGCGGATGGTAACAGGAGACGAGGGACACAATGTTTTTACCCAGGTTTGGGCCCTCTTGA
Source organism: Triticum aestivum (assembly GCF_018294505.1). Taxonomy (NCBI): domain Eukaryota; kingdom Viridiplantae; phylum Streptophyta; class Magnoliopsida; order Poales; family Poaceae; genus Triticum; species Triticum aestivum. Next base: position 35,133,814 of record NC_057804.1, on the reverse strand, counting down.
TGGAGGTAAAACCCTACGTCCTGCTTGATTAATATTGATGATGTGGGTTACAAGAGTAGATCTACCACGAGATCAAGGAGGCTAAACCCTAGAAGCTAGCCTATGGTATGATTGTTGTTCGTCCTATGGACTAAGGCCATCCGGTTTATATAGACACCGGAGAGGGCTAGGGTTACACAGAGTCGGTTACAAAGGTAGGAGATCTACATATCCATATCGCCAAGCTTGCCTTCCACACCAAGGAAAGTCCCATCCGGACACGGGACGAAGTCTTCAATCTTGTATCTTCATAGTCTTGGAGTCTGGCCGATCATGATAGTTCGGTTATCCGGACACCCCCTAGTCCGGGACTCCCTCAGTTCCACTCAACCAATCTTATGAGGTGGATATGGTACGACTATTTTCCTCTGACTGCTCCGTCTATTCTGTTTTGTTGTAAATCAGTCGATTGACCTTTGTCTTGCTTGCTATCTTTCAGGAAACCACTGAGTTGTACTCGATGCCCAATGGGGCGCAGGCACAAGCCGAAGAGGAGGAAGGAAGCGGAGGCGAAAGTCAAGAGGAGTGGGAGTCGGACGCCGATGAGGGTGAGGAAGACGCAGGTTCTGACGAAGAGGAAGAGGAGGTGGAAGAGGAGGAGGAAGTTGCGCCTCCTCGTTCCGAAAGGAGGTCCAAGCTCGCCCATGACCTTGCGGCTGATCGTGGCAAGGGAGTCGCGCCTGCTGGGCAGTCGACTAAACGTCCTCAGACAACTTCACCGGCGCCGACTGAAAAGGCATCGAAGCAACCCCGAGCGGCTCCGTCAAAACCGGCGAAAGCCCTACCGAAGATGAGGATGGAGATTCCGACTGTCTCTGGGTATCGGTCATAACTCATGTTTTCCATTCTTGGTCGATTCAATCGCTGACCGACTGATATTAGCAAATCGCAGTGCTGCTACTTCTGAGACTTCAGCCAGGCATGAGGATCAAGAAATGGAAGATGCTGTGACTTCTCAGCCTGGTATGATCTACGCGGTTTCGCTTTCGGTTGATTGAATCTTTATTTTTGATTTTGAACTTCTTCTGCAGCTCCGCCTAATGTTGTCATCAATCTTCCTGACGATGACGATGAAGCGCCTCTGAGGCAGAGGAGGAGCAGGAAGGCGACTGTTGGCAAGGCTGCGCAGGTTACGTCAGCACCTGGACCACAGATTCCCGAGGGGAGCAATGTTTCTCGGGCTACCATGTCCTTTGCGGAGCCATTGATGGTTGCCCGCCCTTCGTCGTCGAGTGCTGACCCGCCTTCTCTCTTCTCCACCTACCACGTCCCGGAGGACCAAGCAAGCACTGCTAAGGAAGCCATACGCTAGGCCGGGATTATGATGGAGCAGGTGAAGGCGATCCGAACCGCCAGCCAAGCAGCTTATGACGCGAGCTCAGCTCTCCAGAGCAATGTCCAGGTTAGTTGAACACCGACTGGAAATCTTGATATTTTTCATGCACCCACTGGGTGTGTCAATTCTACAGTGGACTGCTGGCAGTCGACTATAGTCTTTGTGTCTTGAGATTTCTCACTTTACTTGTTTCACGCGACCATAGTCGAGTGGAACAATGAAACTAGTGGGGGCACGCTGAGTGCACCCACTGGGTGTAGTCCCTGAGACCGTGGTCGATTGCTGGCAATCGGCTATGGTCTGATTTTTTTACAGTTAACTGCTTCTGGTCGACTGATCGACTCTGAGTCTAGCTGATAGAACTAGTGGGGGCACGCTGAGTGCACCCACTGGGTGTAGTCCCCGAGACTACAGTTGAATGTTTAGATTCATCTGTAGTCTTAGAAATAGTACGATTTTTCCTTTAGTCACTCGGAAGTGATCTGTCGTTGATGTTTGTCGACTGAACTGTCGCAGAAATCTTGTGACCTTGTTTCTCGTTATACTGAATTGGAGAACAAGTATATCCAGCTTGAGCTTGACCAAAAGCTTGTCCAAGAGAACTTCACGAAGACGAAGGAGGAGGCAAAAGGTATGTTTGGTGAGAATCTTGACGACTGTCCTTGCTTCTTGCCTATCTCCGAATCTGATCTTATTGTGATTTTCACAGAAAAACTGAGGGATGCTCTGAAGAAGAAGGACCTTGACCTTGCCGAGGCGCAGAAAACGGCTGCAAACAAGACTAGGCTTGCAGAAGAGAAGTTGGCTTCCGTCAACAAACTTGAAGAAGAAAACACTAATCTGAAAGCCGCTCTTGACGTGGCCAACCAAGAAGTCACTCGACTGAGGAATGCCAATATGGTCCTGGACGACAAAGCTGGTGAACTGGCAAGAAAGAAGAATGACTTGGAGCTTTATCTGGAAGGACTCACCAAAAAGCTGTTCCTCATGCTCGAAGGTAACCTCTTATCTCCGATTGGTAGTTACTGACTTGCTGTAGGGGCGTTAGCTTATTCTTGAATCATGTCCACAGAATTCTGCCAAAACTTTGAAGAGGAGACTAGTCGAGTGGAGACTGGCTTGGATCCCATCAATTCTCCGGTGAAGGATGAAACTGCTATGAACGTGCTCCACCTCGAGTCCCGCATTGCTGCAGTGGTCGATTACCTTGCAAGACTGAAGGTCGCTATATCGCGCATCAACCCATCGCTCTGGCCAGAAGAAACGCTTCAGAACGACCTTGAGTCGCTGATGACTCGACTGAACGAGATTCCGAGTCGAGTGCAAGAGTGGAAGAAGTCTTCTGCCCGGTGCGGTGCTGAAGTCGCTCTGTCCTTGGTCCGCGTCCACTGCAAAGAAGCGGAAGAGGACAAGCTGGTGTCTCTCAAGGTGGCCAATACTAGGAAGCATGACTTCCGTTCTTTCATGGAGACCTTCACCGCGGCCGCCACTTGGATTGCAGATGGGATTGACCTGGACGAGTTCGTTGCGCCTTCCGGCCCTCCGCAGGAGGGGTAAAAAACTGTTATACTTGATGATTTGAATTTGCCTCGGAATGCCGAGTGATTTTTGTAACCGCCAAACTTTAACATGCTTGATGCCTGAGCACTCCTAGGTCCGTAAGACGTTATCCGAACTTGATTTGTCGTTTGAAATACGTTTGCTTCTTTTGGGCAACCATCTTCTTTGGTTTGGAGTATATACTAGCATCTGTAATGCTCTTTTGTAGGTAGGAGTGGAGCACAAATTGTCGTCGACCTGTGCTCGTCATGCTCGGGCAAGTGCTGAGTTGCAGCTAAGCCCCCCGAGTGGAAGGTTTGCTCTCCACTTGGTAGATTTTTTAAAAACTTAGGCGAGCGCTGGGCTGCAGCTAAGCCCCCGAGTGGGAGGTTTGCTCTCCACCCGGTAGGATTTTAGAAACTTAGGCGAGCGCTGGGCTGCAGCTAAGCCCCCGAGTGGGAGGTTTGCTCTCCACTCGGTAGGTTTTTTAGAAACTTAGGC